>NC_060180.1:78331989-78344489 GCF_021184085.1 Oncorhynchus gorbuscha | reverse complement strand
GACAAACACAAACACACACACACACTTTAAAACCTTAAATCCACAAATGACATCACATTTGCAGAGAATGACTATCTCACCTGGGTTCGTACAGATTCCTGAACAGTTCTACAGATGGATAGTTATACAGATGGACAGTTATACAGATGTCTGGACAGTTATAATATATGCAGATGGACAGTTAGGCAGATTCCTGGACAGTTATATAGATGGACAGTTATATAGATGGACAGTTATGCAGATGGACAGTTAGGCAGATGTGTGGACAGTTAAAGGGATGGACATTTATAGAGATGGACAGTTATGCAGATTCCTGGACAATTATATAGATGGACAGCTATACAGATGGAGCTTTATGCAGATGGACATTTATACAGATGCCTGGACAGTTATACAGACGGGCAGTTATACAGATGGACCATTGTGCAGATTGACAGTTATGGAGTTATAGTGGGGCAAAGTATTTAGTCAGCCACCAATTGTGCAAGTTCTCCCACTTAAAAAGATGAGAGAGGCCTGTAATTTTCATCATATGTACACTTCAACTATGACAGACAAAATGAGAAAAAAAAACACTATTCCAGTCAGCACAGAACACTAACCATCTGAACAGGAACGCCCCAGTCAGCACAGAACACTGTCCATCTGAACAGGAACGCCCCCAGTCAGCACAGAACACTGTCCATCTGAACAGGAACGCCCCAGTCAGCACAGAACACTGTCCATCTGAACAGGAACGCCCCCAGTCAGCACAGAACACTGTCCATCTGAACAGGAACGCCCATCTGAACAGGAACGCCCCAGTCAGCACAGACTGTCCATCTGAACAGGAACTGCCCCAGTCAGCACAGAACACTGTCCATCTGAACAGGAACGCCCCCAGTCAGCACAGAACACTGTCCATCTGAACAGGAACGCCCCAGTCAGCACAGAACACTGTCCATCTGAACAGGAACGCACCCAGTCAGCACAGAACACTGTCCATCTGAACAGGAACGCCCCAGTCAGCACAGAACACTGTCCATCTGAACAGGAACGCCCCAGTCAGCACAGAACACTGTCCATCTGAACAGGAACGCCCCCAGTCAGCACAGAACACTGTCCATCTGAACAGGAACGCCCCCAGTCAGCACAGAACACTGTCCATCTGAACAGGAACGCCCCCAGTCAGCACAGAACACTGTCCATCTGAACAGGAACGCCCCCAGTCAGCACAGAACACTGTCCATCTGAACAGGAACGCCCCCAGTCAGCACAGAACACTGTCCATCTGAACAGGAACGCCCCCAGTCAGCACAGAACACTGACCATCTGAACTAAAGTTGATTTTCGCAACTCTGTCTAAAACCGAAATATTAGCGGTGGCCAAAAATAGTTTTTGCTAATTGACTGGTCACCAAATGAGAGTGGAGACGATGCGCGTGCATATATTCAAATACTTCACACACATTTACACGGCTTTAAAATGTGATAGACCCTAATGCATATTTGAGTCGGATATTAAAGATAACCGAGAGAGAGAGAGATTGATTATTTGTTTTATTGTTTATTTCACTTTTGTATAATATCTACCTCACTTGCTTTGGCAATGTTAACACATGTTTAACATGCCAATAAAGCCCCTTGAATTGAATTGAGAGAGAGGCAGATGGGCGAACTAACAGCAGAGATAGCAGCAGTTAGAGAGAGAGATGTAGATGGGCTTAACTAACTGCAGAGATAGCAGCAGTTAGAGAGAGAGAGATATAGATGGGCGAACTAACAGCAGAGATAGCAGCAGTTAGAGAGAGATGTAGATGGGCGAACTAACAGCAGAGATAGCAGCAGTTAGAGAGAGAGAGATGTAGATGGGCGAACTAACAGCAGAGATAGCAGCAGTTAGAGAGAGAGAGATGTAGATGGGCGAACTAACAGCAGAGATAGCAGCAGTTAGAGAGAGAGAGATATAGATGGGCGAACTAACTGCAGAGATATGCAGTTAAACTTTATAAACTCACCCAAAACTTATTCGTAACAGCGCGTGGAACCCTCGCCGAATCAGTCTCTCATCTCGTGGGGAGAAAGACAGGAGGAAAAGGAGAGGAATCAAATAATGTTCTGGATGTGCGAGGTTCGGGCGTCCCAAAGGAGAAGAGATGGCTTGCTCTCCGTTTCTCTCTCGGTGAGCTCGAGCTGTTTTGATCCCTCCTTCTGTTCTCCTGTATGCATCCACGAGGAGGCGCCCTGGGTCCACAGGAGGTGTGTGTGTGTCTGTCTGAACATTCGTGCTCGTGTGTTGGCATGCTTATGCGTGTGAGCGTGCACTTGTGTTGGCGCGTGCCAGTACGCCTGTTAATATCCTTTCAGCATTCAGTGATATGACTCGTTTAGATTGCGCTCGCAGCAGGGCTTAAGAGAGAGTTCAGCAGGATCTGAATTGACCATATGAGTGCTTATAGCCGATGCCTGGGGAGTGGGTGGGCTCAGCCACAGACACAGACACAGACACAGACACAGACACAGACACAGACACAGACACAGACACAGACACAGACACAGACACAGACACAGTCACAGGCACAGGCACAGGCCCAGACACAGGCCCAGACACAGGCCCAGACACAGGCCCAGACACAGGCCCAGACACAGGCCCAGACACAGACCCAGACACAGGCACAGACACAGGCACAGACACAGCCACAGACACAGGCCCAGACACAGACACAGACACAGACACAGACACAGACACAGACACAGACACAGACACAGACACAGACACAGACACAGGCCCAGACACAGACATAGGCACACAGACACAGGCCCAGACACAGACACAGACACAGACACAGACACAGACACAGACACAGACACAGACACAGACACAGGCACAGGCCCAGACACAGGCCCAGACACAGCCACAGACACAGGCCCAGACACAGACACAGACACAGACACAGACACAGACACAGACACAGGCACAGACACACAGACACAGGCCCAGACACAGACACAGGCCCAGACACAGACACAGGCCCAGACACAGACACAGACACAGGCCCAGACACAGACACAGACACAGACACAGACACAGACACAGACACAGACACAGACACAGGCCCAGGCCCAGACACAGACACAGACACAGACACAGACACAGACACAGACACAGACACAGACACAGACACAGACACAGACACAGACACAGACACAGACACAGACCCAGGCCCAGACACAGACACAGGCACAGGCACAGACAGACACAGACAGACACAGACAGACACAGACACAGGCCCAGACAGACACAGCCAGACACAGACAGACACAGACACAGACAGGCCAGGGTGGGCGGGGCCATCAGTGCCTGTAAGTCTTGGTTGATGATGTCATCTGGTTGGAAATAGAACACACATGGCTGGATTCACAGGGAAATGGACTGGGATTAAACTAGGCACATTTTAGAGCTCTATAGAACACACACACACTAAACAACACTGTAATGACCTGTGTGTGTGATGTGTGTTTATATGTGGTGCTGAGGTGTGTGTGGAGTGTGTGTATGTAAGTGTGTGTGTGTTTATGTGTGTGATTATATGTGGTGCAGAGGTATGTGGTCAGGTACCTGTGGAGGGTCTGTTTAATCAATTGCTGTCAACATGCCTCACACACACACACACACACACACACACACACACACACACACACACACACACACACACACACACACACACACACACACACACACACACACACACACACACACACACACACACACACACACACACACACACACACACACACACACACACACACACCAGATGTTTCTGGCGAGGGTTGCATTTTTCCTTAAAAAGAGAACAGAGAGAAGTGTGTGTGTGTGTGTGTGTGTGTGTATGGGGGGGGGGTGCTTTGCTCTCCTTTTTCAATGTGACTCATGAAGAAAGAATGACCCTCCTCCCGTGTCCTTTCTCTCTCTAAATCCAAAATTAACCCTTTCCCCTTACCCCTTTCCCCTTACCCCTAATCCCTTTCCCCTAACACTTACCCCTTTCCCCCCTAACCCCTACCCCTTTCCCCCTAACCCTTACCCATTTCCCCTAACCCTTACCCCTTTCCCCTAACCCTTACCTCTTTCCCCATAACCCTTACCCCTTTCCCCTAACCCTACCCCTTTCCCCTAACCCTAACCCCTTTCCCCTAACCCTTACCCCTAACCCCTAACCCCTTTCCCCTAACCCTTACCCCTTTCCCCTAACCCTTACCCTAACCCCTTTCCCCTAACCCTACCCCTTTCCCCCTAACGCTAACCCCTTTCCCCTAACCCTAACCCCTTTCCCCTAACCCTTACCCCTTTCCCCCCTAACCCTTACCCCCTTTCCCCCTAACCCTAACCCCTTTACCCCTAACCCTTACCCCTTCCCCCTAACCCTTACCTCTTACCCCTAACCCCTTCCCCCTAACCCTTACCCCTTTCCCCTAACCCTTACCTCTTACCCCTAACCCCTTTCCCCCTACCACCTACCCTTTACCAGAACTGCCATGGACCTGGTGGGTCCCCTGGTAAAGGTCAAAGGGCACCAATATTTCCTGGTGATTTTAGACTACCCTCTACCCAGCGGCCCCATTCCCTAAGAACTATGACGTCGAAAGGTATTGCCAAGGAGCTGGTGATGTTCTTCAGCCCAGTGGGAATAGTCGAGGAGATCCTCAACGACCCGGGACCCCTTCATGTCCCGGATCATGCAGGACTTGCAAGCTCCTGAAGGTAAAACAAATCTGCACATCTGTGTACCACCCTTACAGAGTGGCTCGTTGAAAGATTTAATAAAACCGTAAGGTAGTAGACCAGGATGGAAGGAGCTTCTACATCTGCATTGCTTGCTGTTTGGGGTTTTAGGCTGGGTTTTCTGTACAGCACTTTGATATATCAGCTGATGTACGAAGGGCTTTATAAATACATTTGATTTGAAGGAACTGGGAAGATTTGCTGCCATAAATGCTCATTTACATCCATAAGGGAGGTGGCCCAGGCGTCCACTGGATTCTTCCTGTTCGAGCTCCTACGACAACCCCGGGCTTCCTGGGGATTGCAAAGGAGAGCTGGGAGACCAAGCCAAGCCCGCGTCACAGTTTCATCGACCATGTGGCTGAAATGGGTGATCGGATGCAAATGTCGTGGCCAATGTAAAGAGAGCAAATGGCCCAAGAAGCGCAGAGGAGGGTCTACAATCGGGGAGCTCAACCCAGAGAATTCCAGAATGTGGAGAGAGTTCTGGTACTGGTGCCCAAAACAGAGAATATGTTTCTGGCCACCTGGAAGAGACCATACAAGATCCAGGAGAAGGTGAGTCCAGTGAACTACAAAGTTCGGCAGCCAGGGCGCCGGAAGCCGGTGCAAATACATCACATTAGCTATTTCTGTCCCAGAGTGAATGGTGCAGCCAATCGTCTGTCCCAGAGTGAATAGTGCAGCCAATCGTCTGTCCCAGAGTGAATGGTGCAGCCAATCGTCTGTCCCAGAGTGAATAGTGCAGCCAATCGTCTGTCCCAGAGTGAATGGTGCAGCCAATCGTCTGTCCCAGAGTGAATAGTGCAGCCAATCGTCTGTCCCAGAGTGAATGGTGCAGCCAATCGTCTGTCCCAGAGTGAATAGTGCAGCCAATCGTCTGTCCCAGAGTGAATGGTGCAGCCAATCGTCTGTCCCAGAGTGAATGGTGCAGCCAATCGTCTGTCCCAGAGTGAATGGTGCAGCCAATCGTCTGTCCCAGAGTGAATGGTGCAGCCAATCGTCTGTCCCAGAGTGAATGGTCAAATCAAATCAAATCAAATTGTATTTGTCACACACACATGGTTAGCAGATGTTAATGCGAGTGTAGCGAAATGCTTGTGCTTCTAGTTCCGGCAATGCAGTAATCTAACTAACAATTCCAAAACTACTACCTTATACACACAAGTGTAAAGGGATGAAGAATATGTACATAAAGATATATGAATGAGTGATGGTACAGAGCAGCATAGGCAAGATGCAGTAGATGGTATCGAGTACAGTATATACATATGAGATGAGTATGTAAACAAAGTGGCATAGTTCAAAGTGGCTAGTGATACATGTATTACATAAAGATGCCGTAGATATAGAGTACAGTATATACGTATACATATGAGATGAATAATGTAGGGTATGTAAACATTATATTAAGTAGCATTGTTTAAAGTGGCAAGTGGTATATTTCCCATACATTGCCATCAATTCCCATTAATAAAGTGGCTGGAGTTGAGTCAGTGTGTTGGCAGCAGCCACTCAATGTTAGTGGTGGCTGTTTAACAGTCTGATGGCCTTGAGATAGAAGCTGTTTTTCAGTCTCTCTGTCCCAGCTTTGATGCACCTGTACTGACCTCGCCTTCTGGATGATAGCGGGGTGAACAGGCAGTGGTTGTTGTCCTTGATGATCTTTATGGCCTTCCTGTGACATCGGGTGGTGTAGGTGTCCTGGAGGGCAGGTAGCTTGCCCCCAGTGATGCGTTGTGCAGACCTCACTACCTCTGGAGAGCCTTACGGTTGTGGGCGGAGCAGTTGCCGTACTCAGGTGGTGATACAGCCCGCCAGGATGCTCTCGATTGTGCATCTGTAGATGTTTGTGAGTGCTTTTGGTGACAAGTCGAATTTCTTCAGCCTCCTGAGGTTGAAGAGGCACTGCTGCGCCTTCTTCACGATGCTGTCTGTGTGGGTGGACCAATTAGGTTTGTCTGTGATGTGTACGCCGAGGAACTTAAACTTACTACCCTCTCCACTACTGTTCCATCGATGTGGATAGGGGGTGTTCCCTCTGCTGTTTCCTGAAGTCCACAATCATCTCCTTAGTTTTGTTGACGTTGAGTGTGAGGTTATTTTCCTGACACCACACTCTGAGGGCCCTCACCTCCTCCCTGTAGGCCGTCTCGTCGTTTTTGGTAATCAAGCCTACCACTGTTGTGTCGTCCAGAAAACTTGATGATTGAGTTGGAGGCGTGCGTGGCCACGCAGTCGGGTAAACAGGGAGTACAGGAGAGGACTCAGAACGCACCCTTGTGGGGCCCCAGTGTTGAGGATCAGCGGGGTGGAGATGTAGTTGCCTACCCTCACCACCTGGGGCGGCCCGTCAGGAAGTCCAGTACCCAGTTGCACAGGGCGGGGTCGAGACCCAGGGTCTCGAGCTTGATGACGAGCTTGGAGGGTACTATGGTGTTAAATGCCGAGCTGTAGTCGATGAACAGCATTCTCACACTGTGAAGAAAGGTCCATTTTGGTCTACGCTTGTGTTACTTCACACTCATCAGTTGCCCCCTCACCTCCTCCTTTCATTGGCATGCTGTAGGAAAACTGGGTCACGATGGGCCTGGCATCGTCAGTGTGAATGGAACAGTACATGTTCCTGGGGCGACCGTTAACTACAATGAAGGGTCCACAAAGTTCTTCAGAAACAACAGTGAGGTTTAATGGTAATGATTCACAAAGTTCCCAGGAAGACTGTTTGTGGTCCATAGGGTATGGAGACATTAGAAACCCACTTCTATGGAAACTGCTCATTCCCAAAAGTGATATTAGGAAAGAGTGTGTGGAGAAAGTGTGTGACTGTGTGTGTGTTTCTCTCTCTCCTTCTCTCATTCTGCATCCAGAAAAGAGAAGAGAGGAAATTCTCAAAGAAATGAAGGAGCAGCCAAGATAACACACACACACACACACACACACACACACACACGCACACACACACACACACACACACACACACACACACACACACACACACACACACACACACACACACACACACACACACACACACACACACACACACACACACACACACACACACACACACACACACACACACACACACACAGAGAGAGAGAGAGTTGTGATGATCTGACTGTTCCACTGCATCAGGCTGTAAATAAACTGCAGAACAGAAACTTTACTGTACTCCGGTGGGAGGGGAGGGGAGGGAGGGGGGGGGGAGAGGGGAGGGGAGGGGAGGGGAGGGGAGGGGGAGGGGAGTGGAGGGAGGGAGGGAGGGAGGGTAGGAGGGGAGGGGAGGGGAGGGAGGGGAGCGGAGGGAGGGAGGGAGGGAGGGAGGGAGGGGAGGAGGGGAGGGAGGGGAGGGAGGGGAGGGGGAGGGGGGAGCGGAGGGAGGGTAGGAGGGGAGGGGAGGGGAGCGGAGCGGAGGGAGGGAGGGGAGGGAGGGTAGGAGGGGAGGGGAGGGGAGGGAGGAGGGAGGGAGGGAGGGAGGGGAGGGGAGGGGAGGGGAGGGGAGGGAGGGGAGGGAGGGGAGGGGAGGGGAGGGGAGGGAGGGAGGGAGGGAGGGGGGGGGATGGGAGGAGGGGAGGGAGGGGTGGGGAGGGGAGGGAGGGGAGGGAGGGGAGGGGAGGGGAGGGGAGGGGAGGGAGGGGGAGGGAGGGAGGGAGGGTGGGGAGGGAGGGGGGAGGGTGGTAACTAGTAACTAGTGGTAGAGCTGTATGCAGTACATGAAGCTGCATTAGCCTCTGCCATTAAGAATGGTGTACATGACCTTGTTCATGGTGGGAATTACTTGTCACATTATTAAACATCAATTTGACTGACTGTTTTGATATCCGTTGATCATGATAAAGTACACCTCGTAGCGCAATGAGCACTACAAACTCTCTCTCCGTCTCTCTCTGTCTTTCTCCAGATGTATTCTGTATTCTGACAAGGCAGCTGAGAGTCGTTACCCTGCTGGATTCTGCCAGCGCTTTCGTTCTCTTTCGTTCTCATTCTCTCTATCTCTCCCCTCTTCTCTCTCATCCACCCATCCCTCTTCGTTCTCATTTCTCTCTCTCATCCCCCCCACTCTCTCTCTATATCTCTCTCTCTCTCAACCCTTCCCCCTCTTTCTCTCTCTCCAGATGTACTCTGATGGAGCATCTGGGAGTCGTTACCCACTGTCTCACACACACACACACACACACACACACACACACACACACACACACACACACACACACACACACACACACACACACACACACACACACACACACACACACACACACACACACACACACACACACACACACACACACACACACACACACACACACACACACACACACAGCAGAAGCATCTCTCCATTCCCATCCCCTCTTTTCGACAGGGTGAACATTCCCAGCAGTCAGACAGGCTAAACAGCCTGTAGGCATCGAGTCACTCTATAACACAGCAGACATCTTGTTTGTAGCTGAGTTGTAGGGAAGTGGCTGTTCTTTCCTACTCAACATTCATTCCAGTAGCTGTCAGTCGTCTGTTAAATTATTATAATGTAAATGTAGAGTTTCATTACGCAAATATTTTGTTGCTGCTATGCACACATTCTGTTGCTATGCACGCTGCTAATGAAAGAGCTCGTCACTGTAGGAAAACCCGGGTCACGATGGGCCTGGCGTCTTCAGTGTTTTGTAGTGAATACTCAGGGAGAAAATGGTGTGCAGAGCTCAGCAGGTGTTTATTTCACCTTGGCAGAAGGCAGGAATCGTGGTCACAGGCAGCTAATGGTTATACACAGGTAGACAAACAGGCAGGTGAATTAAAAACTAGGACTGAAGGCTATAACTGGTTCTTACAAACGAGCTCAAAAAAAAGGCTTAGTAGAGTCAAAACAAACACCTCAAAAAGGAATAAACAGAATAAACTGAACTAAATAAGGAGCTGATGAAACCAGGTGAGAAACTAACACAGGTGGAAATCAATGAACAAATATGGCAGACAGGGCTACGTTCCAGAACACAAAGAAACAGGGCTACGTTCCAGAACACAAAGAAACAGGGCTACGTTCCAGAACACAAAGAAACAGGGCTACGTTCCAGAACACAAAGAAACAGGGCTACGCCACTCCAGAACACAAAGAAACAGGGCTACGTTCCAGAACACATAGAAACAGGGCTACGTTCCAGAACACAAAGAAACAGGGCTACGTTCCAGAACACAAAGAAACAGGGCTACGTTCCAGAACACAAAGAAACAGGGCTACGTTCCAGAACACAAAGAAACAGGGCTACGTTCCAGAACACAAAGAAACAGGGCTACGTTCCAGAACACAAAGAAACAGGGCTACGTTCCAGAACACATAGAAACAGGGCTACGTTCCAGAACACATAGAAACAGGGCTACGTTCCAGAACACAAAGAAACAGGGCTACGTTCCAGAACACAAAGAAACAGGGCTACGTTCCAGAACACATAGAAACAGGGCTACGCTCCAGAACACAAAGAAACAGGGCTACGTTCCAGAACACAAAGAAACAGGGCTACGTTCCAGAACACATAGAAACAGGGCTACGTTCCAGAACACATAGAAACAGGGCTACGTTCCAGAACACAAAGAAACAGGGCTACGTTCCAGAACACAAAGAAACAGGGCTACGTTCCAGAACACAAAGAAACAGGGCTACGTTCCAGAACACAAAGAAACAGGGCTACGTTCCAGAACACATAGAAACAGGGCTACGTTCCAGAACACAAAGAAACAGGGCTACGTTCCAGAACACAAAGAAACAGGGCTACGCTCCAGAACACAAAGAAACAGGGCTACGTTCCAGAACACAAAGAAACAGGGCTACGCTCCAGAACACAAAGAAACAGGGCTACGTTCCAGAACACATAGAAATAGGGCTACGTTCCAGAACACATAGAAACAGGGCTACGCTCCAGAACACAAAGAAACAGGGCTACGTTCCAGAACACAAAGAAACAGGGCTACGTTTCCAGAACACATAGAACAGGGCTACGTTCCAGAACACATAGAAACAGGGCCACGTTCCAGAACACAAAGAAACAGGGCTACGCCCAGAACACATAGAAACAGGGCTACGTTCCAGAACACAAAGAAACAGGGCTACGTTCCAGAACACATAGAAACAGGGCTACGTTCCAGAACACATAGAAACAGGGCTACGTTCCAGAACACATAGAAACAGGCTACGTTCCAGAACACATAGAAACAGGGCTACGTTCCAGAACACAAGGAAACAGGGCTACGTTCCAGAACACATAGAAACAGGGCTACGTTCCAGAACACATAGAAACAGGGCTACGTTCCAGAACACAAGGAAACAGGGCTCGTTCCAGAACACATAGAAACAGGGCTACGTTCCAGAACACAAAGAAACAGGGCTACGTTCCAGAACACAAAGAAACAGGGCTCGTTCCAGAACACATAGAAACAGGGCTACGTTCCAGAACACATAGAACAGGGCTACGTTCCAGAACACAAAGAAACAGGGCTAAGTTCCAGAACACAAAGAAACAGGGCTACGTTCCAGAACACATAGAAACAGGGCTAAGTTCCAGAACACAAAGAAACAGGGCTAAGTTCCAGAACACATAGAAACAGGGCTAAGTTCCAGAACACAAAGAAACAGGGCTAAGTTCCAGAACACATAGAAACAGGGCTAACGTTCCAGAACACAAAGAAACAGGGCTAAGTTCCAGAACACATAGAAACAGGGCTAAGTTCCAGAACACATAGAAACAGGGCTACGTTCCAGAACACAAAGAAACAGGGCTAAGTTCCAGAACACATAGAAACAGGGCTACTGCCCAGAACACAAAGAAACAGGGCTAAGTTCCAGAACACATAGAAACAGGGCTAAGTTCCAGAACACATAGAAACAGGGCTACGTTCCAGAACACAAAGAAACAGAACACAAGGTTGACTAAGAAAACAAATACAGAACTTTACAGTGTGAATGGAACAGTACATGTTCCTGGGGCTACCGTTAACTTACATTGAAGGGTCCACAAAGTTCTTCAGAAACAACAGTGAGGTTTAATGTTAATGATTCACAAAGTTCCCAGGAAGACTGTTTGTGGTCCATAGGGTATGGAGACAATTAGAAACCCACTTCTATGGAAACTGCTCATTCCCAAAAGTGATATTAGGAAAGAGTGTGGGAGAAAAGTGTGTGACTGTGTGTGTTTCTCTCTCTCCTTCTCTCATTCTGCATCCAGAAAACAGAAGAGAGGAAATTCTCAAAGAAATGAAGGAGCAGCCAAGATAACACACACACACACACACACACACACACACACACACACACACACACACACACACACACACACACACACACACACACACACACACACACACACACACACACACACACACACACACACACACACACACACACACACACACACACACACACACACACACACACACGCTCTGTGGAATGTTGCTGATAAGCCAGTGTGCTTTGGGCTCCAGATGTCTGTCCTTCTGAAAATTACACTTCAGACATGTCCAACACACTGACCCTTTTTTCCACATAATTAAAGGTCATCTGCCCGTTAGAAACAATGTCTCTGGTATGAAAGCCCTATGTGACATTGATGTGAGTCAAACGTTCATTCTAGTGTCAAGCTAAAATAAATAGGATCATTTTGGTCATAGTCAGTCTGGTGACTAACTGGGTTGGTATGGACAGCCCAGAGACAACAAGGTGTGGTCTGCCCCCAGCCCCCAGAGACAA
>NC_060180.1:78319578-78331889 GCF_021184085.1 Oncorhynchus gorbuscha | reverse complement strand
GTGATGAGCTGGAAACAGACCCAGAACCACTGGGTGTGATGAGCTGTAAACAGACCCAGAACCACTGTGACATGAGCTGTAAACAGACCCAGAACCACTGGGTGTGAGGAGCTATAAACAGAGAGCCACTGGGTGATGAGCTGTTGAATGTGTTATTCAATTAGTTTCTATGTGCTATAGTCAAAGCCAAATTCGCCCTTCAAATATTTTATATCTATTTATATCTACAGGGTCCTGAAATCCAAATCAAAAGGCTAAATATTAAAAACAATTCCATATGTTATCTTAGTAGATACTGCACCCAAGGGCGTATTTAATAAAAATAAGAGTCCGGGTTAAATACAGGACAAAGTAGGCTACCGTTTTTGAGGCTGACTTCTTTGCCTCATGATTTGTCAAATCACAAGACAATTCTCTGTATAGCCACCAGAGTACATCACTGCCGACAGACACAAGCAAAACTCTTTCCATAAATGTCTTTAAGCACCAAATGTCAGAGCAGTTACAGATCACTGCACCTGTGCCCAACCTATCCGAAACAGCCCATCTATCTACCTCATCCCCATGCTGATATTCATTTATTTTGCTCCTTTGCACCCAGTATCTCTACCTGCACATTCATCTTCTGCCGATCTACCATTCCAGACTGAAGCCTCTGAACACCTCAACTTATACCTCATTCAATCACCGCTGTGCTCCCTTCCCAACACTAAGTAGCCTTCTCATTCCCATTCCTGCTTTGTCATCTCCGTGCAGTCCTTGCCTATACTGTGGTTCTCCCATCCTTGTAAATTGCTCAAGTCACCAGCCTCCACTGGTGTGTGTGTGTGTGTGTGTGTGTGTGTGTGTGTGTGTGTGTGTGTGTGTGTGTGTGTGTGTGTGTGTGTGTGTGTGTGTGTGTGTGTGTGTGTGTGTGTGTGTGTGTGTGTGCGCGTGTGTGTGTGTGTGTGCGTACCGTTGGTCCTCTTGGTCCTGGGTAACTGAAGCCAGCTCTTCCCACATCGCCCTACAGCAGCACAGAAATCAATCTATCAGTACAGAGATCAATCAATCGCAACACAGTCAAAACAGTCACATTAGGGTTCCCAAACTCAGTCATGGGTCCGCCTGGGGGCATGTTTTGGTTTAGGGTTCCCAAACTCAGTCCTGGGTCCGCCTGGGGTATGTTTTGGTTTAGGGTTCCCAAACTCGGTCCTGGGTCCGCCTGGGGAGCATGTTTTGGTTTAAACTCGGTCCTGGGTCCGCCTGGGGGCATGTTTTGGTTTAGGGTTCCCAAACTCGGTCCTGGGTCCGCCTGGGGGCATGTTTTGGTTTAGGTTCCCAAACTCGGTCCTGGGTCCGCCTGGGGGCATGTTTTGGTTTAGGGTCCTGGGTCCGCCTGGGGGCATGTTTTGGGTTTAGGGTTCCCAAACTCGGTCCTGGGTCCGCCTGGGGGCATGTTTTGGTTTAGGGTTCCCAAACTCGGTCCTGGGTCCGCCTGGGGGCATGTTTTGGTTTAGGGTTCCCAAACTCGGTCCTGGGTCCGCCTGGGGGCATGTTTTGGTTTAGGGTTCCCAAACTCGGTCCTGGGTCCGCCTGGGGGCATGTTTTGGTTTTGCCCTTAACACTCCACATCTGATTCAAATGATCAATAGCTTGACGATTAGTTGATCATTTGAATCAGCTGTGTAGTGCTAGGGACAAAACCCCAAAACGTGCCCCCCTCGAGGTCCCGATAACTGAGTTTGGGGAACCTCCTGCATTAAAGATAAAGTCACAGCCATGAAGTCAACAGCAATATCAGGTTGACTTCCACAACAGCTAGAAGATCGTTAAACGTCTCTGTTGTCTTTTGCATCTCACTCATCTGTAACATCTGCAGTTCATCCTGCTCCTCGTCACTGAGTCTCAGACAAACACACACAACTACACACATACTCAGACAAACACACACACAACTACATACACACACAGACACACTCAGACACACACACACAACTACACACACACAACTACACACACACACAGACACACTCAGACAAACACACACAACACACACACACACACAACTACACACACACACAGACACACTCAGACACACACACACAACTACACACACACACAACTACATACACACACAGACACACTCACACACACACACAACTACACACACACACACACACACACACACAACTACACACATACTCAGACAAACACACACACACACGCACGCACACACACACACACACACACACACAACTACACACACACTCAGACAAACACACACACACAACTACACACACACTCAGACAAACACACACACACACACAACTACACACACACTCAGACACACACTCAGGCAAACACACACAACTACGCACACACTCAGACAAACACAACTACACACATACTCAGACAAACACACACACACACAACTACACACACACTCAGACAAACACACACACACCTTTGGTCCTGCCAGGCCGGGTCTCCTCTCGGTCCGGCATCACCGGGTCGCCACGGGTACCCTGTTACACAGATAGTGGTTACCATAGCAACATTATGATGCCATCCCCGTGGTTACTGTAAATTGCCACCATATCTCACACACACACACACACACACACACACACACACACACACACACACACACACACACACACACACACACACACACACACACACACACACACACACACACACACACACACACACACACACACACACACACACACACACACACACACAGGAAGACAAGAACATTAGGAAAGCATTGTGATCAGACTGGTGAAGCTCTGATCTGTGACCTACGTTCTTCCCTGCCGCTCCTGAAGTACCGGGGGGCCCGCGTGGCCCCGGGAGTCCGTTGTCCCCCTTGGTTCCTTTGTTTCCTACTTCACCTGGCAGTCCTCTCAGCCCCTCAGGTCCTGCCTCGCCCTGAAATACAGAAGGACAACACAGGCAGGTAGGGGGTGTGTCTGTGTCTGAGCGAGTGAAAGTGTGTGTGTGTGTACGCGTGCGTATGAGAGCAAGTGTGTGTGAGCGATGTTGTGTCATACCTTGTCTCCTTTAACTCCGTCTGGTCCCGCGGTCCCCACTGGCCCAAAGTCTCCTCTTCTCCCCTACAAACACAACAACCCAACAACCATCAGAGAAACATTACACAACCGTTAAAAGAGACAGAAAACATTAGACTATGGCCACAACGTTCAGACAATATTGAGACACAGAGCTAGTTTCTCTAGAACACGTTGCCTGTGGCGTCATGCAGAGTTTCAGAGGGTCTCACCAGTTCTCCCTTGTCTCCTGGGCCTCCAATAGTTCCCTAGAAGAGACACACAAATGATTATATGACATATAGTATGTTACATTGTTGTGCCAGTTAGAGTGTTGTAGTATGTGCGGAGTAGAGCTTCTTACTGGTGTTCCTTTGGCTCCAGGGAAGCCAGGCGAGCCGGAACTCCCTCTCACCCTGAGGAGGAGGAAGAGAACAAGGTTATTTACCCTTTGACCTCTAACTTCGACCTCTAACCTTTCTATCGGGTCCCTGGCCTAACAACCAGAGAGGAGCCGTGGAGAGCAACAGAGGTCAGAGATGATCCCTCTGATGTCAGAGCTGTACGGAACACTGGGATTTCCTGTTTACCTTAGGTCCAGCGTCTCCCACCGGGCCGAGGGGGCCTGCGCTTCCTGGTCGACCGGGATCTCCCTGGAGACACAAACACAGTGTATAACTAGGGTCCAAGCAGCAAACGAGGCGTTGTAATGTTATTATTACAAATCTGTTTGATCTCAATCGCGTACCTTCTCTCCTTCTGTTCCAGGAAGTCCACCATTGCCCGCGTCTCCTGCGTGACCATCAGGACCCTGTTGCCACACACACACACACACACACACACACACACACACACACACACACACACACACACACACACACACACACACACACACACACACACACACACACACACACACACACACACACACACACACACACACACACACACACACACAGGGAAAATAGTGATCAATGTACACTCATTTCAACCAGATTTCAACCACAAATCAACAACATGATTTCAAGGGTTGGTTTACTTGAAGTAGAATTCAGGTTTGTTGAGAACACAATTAAATATCAAGGCAATAGTGTTGCTAGTAATAGTAACATATACTAGATGTGTCACGTCTGCTCCTCCTCCTCCTCCTCCATTACGCACTCCTGCCTTCCTCGTCACGCGCATCAGCGATATTGGACTCACCTGGACTCTATCACCTGTTTATTACCTCCACCGTCAGTTCCCTGCTGCATTGATTGATTACATACCCTGTCTCCTGGATCTAGTCAGGTTTCTCAGAACATACCCTGTCTCCTGGATCTAGTCAGGTTTCTCAGAACATACCCTGTCTCCTGGATCTAGTCAGGTTTCTCAGAACATACCCTGTCTCCTGGATCTAGTCAGGTTTCTCAGAACATACCCTGTCTCCTGGATCTAGTCAGGTTTCTCAGAACATACCCTGTCTCCTGGATCTAGTCAGGTTTCTCAGAACATACCCTGTCTCCTGGATCTAGTCAGGTTTCTCAGAACATACCCTGTCTCCTGGATCTAGTCAGGTTTCTCAGAACATACCCTGTCTCCTGGATCTAGTCAGGTTTCTCAGAACATACCCTGTCTCCTGGATCTAGTCAGGTTTCTCAGAACATACCCTGTCTCCTGGTCGAGTCAGGTTTCTCAGAACATACTCTGTCTCCTGGATCGAGTCAGGTTTCTCCAGAACATACCCTGTCTCCTGGATCTAGTCAGGTTTCTCAGAACATACCCTGTCTCCTGGATCTAGTCAGGTTTCTCAGAACATACCCTGTCTCCTGGATCTAGTCAGGTTTCTCAGAACATACCCTGTCTCCTGGATCTAGTCAGGTTTCTCAGAACATACCCTGTCTCCTGGGTCGAGTCAGGTTTCTCAGAACATACCCTGTCTCCTGGATCTCCTTTGCAGCCGGGAGCGGTTTCTCCGATCTTCCCCTTCTGTCCGTCTGTCCCGTTGCCCAGCGAACCACACCCTTCGTCCCTCAGCTCCGATCTCTCCCTGAAACACACACACACCGAGCAATAACACAGAATCTCCCCTCTGTCCCACGATCCCAGATCTGAAAATCAATAAATAATACCTAATGAAATATTTCTCACCTTTTCACCCTCCAGACCGATTTCACCCTACAAGAACACAACAGAACACAGAACACAGAACACAGAACACAGAACAACAGAACACAGAACACAGAACAACACAACAACAGAACAACAGAACACAGAACACAGAACACAGAACAACAGAACACAGAACACAGAACAACACAACAACAGAACAACAGAACACAGAACAACAGAACACAGAACACAGAACAACAGAACACAGAACACAGAACAACACAACAACAGAACACAGAACACAGAACAACACAACAACAGAACACAGAACACAGAACAACACAACAACAGAGCACAGAACACAGAACAACAGAACACAGAACAACAGAACACAGAACAACACAACAACAGAACACAGAACACAGAACAACACAACAACAGAACACAGAACAACAGAACACAGAACACAGAACAACACAACAACAGAGCACAGAACACAGAACACAGAAACAGAAACAGAACACAGAACAACACAACAACAGAGCACAGAACACAGAACAACACAACAACAGAACACAGAACACAGAACAACACAACAACAGAGCACAGAACACAGAACAACACAACAACAGAACACAGAACACAGAACAACAGCCATTAGGGAAACAACACACATAATTACTGATATTACTAGTCACTATATATAAATACATTATTACTAGTCACTACATATAAATACATTATTACTAGTCACTATATATAAATACATTATTACTAGTCACTATATATAAATACATTATTACTGGTATTACTAGTCACTATATATAAATACATTATTACTGGTATTACTAGTCACTATATATAAACACATTATTACTGGTATTACTAGTCACTATATATAAACACATTATTACTGGTATTACTAGTCACTACATATAAACACATTATTACTAGTCACTATATATAAATACATTATTACTGGTATTACTAGTCACTATATATAAACACATTATTACTAGTCACTATATATAAACACATTATTACTGGTATTACTAGTCACTATATATAAACACATTATTACTGGTATTACTAGTCACTATATATAAACACATTATTACTGGTATTACTAGTCACTATATATAAACACATTATTACTAGTCACTATATATAAACACATTATTACTGGTATTACTAGTCACTATATATAAACACATTATTACTGGTATTACTAGTCACTATATATAAACACATTATTACTGGTATTACTAGTCACTATATATAAACACATTATTACTGGTATTACTAGTCACTACATATAAATACATTATTACTGGTATTACTAGTCACTATATATAAACACATTATTACTGGTATTACTAGTCACTATATATAAACACATTATTACTAGTCACTACATATAAATACATTATTACTAGTCACTATATATAAACACATTATTACTGGTATTACTAGTCACTACATATAAACACATTATTACTAGTCACTATATATAAATACATTATTACTGGTATTACTAGTCACTATATATAAACACATTATTACTGGTATTACTAGTCACTATATATAAACACATTATTACTGGTATTACTAGTCACTATATATAAATACATTATTACTAGTCACTATATATAAACACATTATTACTAGTCACTATATATAAACACATTATTACTAGTCACTATATATAAATACATTATTACTAGTCACTATATATAAATACATTATTACTGGTATTACTAGTCACTATATATAAATACATTATTACTGGTATTACTAGTCACTACATATACATACATTATTACTAGTCACTATATATAAACACATTATTACTGGTATTACTAGTCACTATATATAAATACATTATTACTGGTATTACTAGTCACTACATATAAATTCATTATTACTAGTCACTACATATAAATACATTATTACTAGTCACTATATATAAATACATTATTGCTAGTCACTATATATAAATACATTATTACTGGTATTACTAGTCACTATATATAAATACATTATTACTGGTATTACTAGTCACTACATATAAATACATTATTACTAGTCACTATATATAAATACATTATTACTAGTCACTATATATAAATACATTATTACTGGTATTACTAGTCACTATATATAAATACATTATTACTGGTATTACTAGTCACTATATATAAATACATTATTACTGGTATTACTAGTCACTACATATAAATACATTATTACTGGTATTACTAGTCACTACATATAAATACATTATTACTAGTCACTATATATAAATACATTATTACTGGTATTACTAGTCACTATATATAAATACATTATTACTGGTATTACTAATCCATACCCAAACAGTTTGAACTACTAATTTTGAAAATTACTCTCTCCAAGAAATAAGTCTCTCACTGTTGCCGCCTGCTACCGACCACCCTCAGCTCCCAGCTGTGCCCTGGACACCATTTGTGAATTGATCGCCCCCCATCTAGCTTCAGAGTTTGTTCTGTTAGGTGACCTAAACTGGGATATGCTTAACACCCCGGCAGTCCTACAATCTAAGCTAGATGCCCTCAATCTCACTCAAATAATCAAGGAACCCACCAGGTACAACCCTAACTCTGTAAACAAGGGCACCCTCATAGACGTCATCCTGACCAACTGGCCCTCCAAATACACCTCCGCTGTCTTCAACCAGGATCTCAGCGACCACTGCCTCATTGCCTGTATCCGCCACGGAGCCGCAGTCAAACGACCACCCCTCATCACTGTCAAATGCTCCCTAAAACACTTCTGTGAGCAGTCCTTTCTAATCGACCTGGCCCGGGTATCCTGTAAGGACATTGACCTCATCCCGTCAGTTGAGGATGCCTGGTCATTCTTTAAAAGTAACTTCCTCACCATTTTAGATAAGCATGCTCCGTTCAAAAAATGCAGAACCAAGAACAGATACAGCCCTTGGTTCACTCCAGACCTGACTGCCCTCGACCAGCACAAAAACATCCTGTGGCGGACTGCAATAGCATCAAATAGCCCCGTGATATGCAACTGTTCAGGAAGTCAGGACCAATACACGCAGTCAGTCAGGAAAGCTAAGGCCAGCTTCTTCAGGCAGAAGTTTGCATCCTGTAGCTCCAACTCCAAAAAGTTCTGGGACACTGTGAAGTCCATGGAGAACAAGAGCACCTCCTCCCAGCTGCCTACTGCACTGAGGCTAGGTAACACGGTCTCCACCGATAAATCCATGATTATCGAAAACTTCAATAAGCACTTTTCAACGGCTGGCCATGCCTTCCGCCTGGCTACTCCAACCTCGGCCAACAGCTCTGCCCCCCCCGCAGCTCCTCGCCCAAGCCTCTCCAGGTTCTCCTTTACCCAAATCCAGATAGCAGATGTTCTGAAAGAGCTGCAAAACCTGGACCCGTACAAATCAGCTGGGCTTGACAATCTGGACCCTCTATTTCTGAAACTATCTGCCGCCATTGCCGCAACCCCTATTACCAGCCTGTTCAACCTCTCTTTCATATCGTCTGAGATCCCCAAGGATTGGAAAGCTGCCGCAGTCATCCCCCTCTTCAAAGGGGGAGACACACTGGACCCAAACTGTTATAGACCTATATCCATCCTGCCCTGTCTATCTAACGTCTTCGAAAGCCAAGTCAACAAACAGGTCACTGACCATCTCGAATCCCACCGTACCTTCTCCGCTGTGCAATCTGGTTTCCGAGGCGGTCACGGGTGCACCTCAGCTACACTCAAGGTAATAAACGATATCATAACCGCCATCGATAAAAGACAGTACTGTGCAGCCGTCTTCATCGACCTCGCCAAGGCTTTCGACTCTGTCAATCACCATATTCTTATCGGCAGACTCAATAGCCTCGGTTTTTCGGATGACTGCCTTGCCTGGTTCACCAATTACTTTGCAGACAGAGTTCAGTGTGTCAAATCGGAGGGCATGCTGTCCAGTCCTCTGGCAGTCTCTGTGGGGGTGCCACAGGGTTCAATTCTCGGGCCGACTCTTTTCTCTGTATATATCAATGATGTTGCTCTTGCTGCGGGCGATTCCCCGATCCACCTCTACGCAGACGACACCATTCTATATACTTTTGGCCAGTCATTGGACACTGTGCTATCTAACCTCCAAACGAGTTTCAATGCCATACAGCACTCCTTCCGTGGCCTCCAACTGCTCTTAAACGTGAGTAAAACCAAATGCATGCTTTTCAACCGATCGCTGCCTGCACCCGCATGCCCGACTAGCATCACCACCCTGGATGGTTCCGACCTTGAATATGTGGACACCTATAAGTACCTAGGTGTCTGGCTAGACTGCAAACTCTCCTTCCAGACTCACATCAAACATCTCCAATCGAAAATCAAATCAAGAGTCGGCTTTCTATTCCGCAACAAAGCCTCCTTCACTCATGCCGCCAAGCTTACCCTAGTAAAACTAACTATCCTACCGATCCTCGACTTCGGCGATGTCATCTACAAAATGGCTTCCAACACTCTACTCAGCAAACTGGATGCAGTCTATCACAGTGCGATTCGTTTTGTCACTAAAGCACCTTATACCACCCACCACTGCGACTTGTATGCTCTAGTCGGCTGGCCCTCACTACATATTCGTCGCCAGACCCACTGGCTCCAGGTCATCTACAAGTCCATGCTAGGTAAAGCTCCGCCTTATCTCAGTTCACTGGTCACGATGGCAACACCCATCCGCAGCACGCGCTCCAGCAGGTGTATCTCACTGATCATCCCTAAAGCCAACACCTCATTTGGCTGCCTTTCGTTCCAGTACTCTGCTGCCTGTGACTGGAACGAACTGCAAAAATCGCTGAAGTTGGAGACTTTTATCTCCCTCACCAACTTCAAACATCAGCTATCCGAGCAGCTAACCGATCGCTGCAGCTGTACATAGTCTATTGGTAAATAGCCCATCCATTTTCACCTACCTCATCCCCATACTGTTTTTATACTGTTTTTTATTTATTTACTTTTCTGCTCTTTTGCACACCAATATCTCTACCTGTACATGACCACCTGATCATTTATCACTCCAGTGTTAATCTGCAATATTGTAATTATTCGCCTACCTCCTCATGCCTTTTGCACACATTGTATATAGACTGCCCATTTTTTTCTCTGTGTTATTGACTTGTTAATTGTTTACTCCATGTGTAACTCTGTGTTGTCTGTTCACACTGCTATGCTTTATCTTGGCCAGGTCGCAGTTGCAAATGAGAACTTGTTCTCAACTAGCCTACCTAGGATAGGATAAAGTAATCCTTCTCACCCCCCCCCTTAAAAGATTTAGATGCACTATTGTAAAGTGGCTGTTCCACTGGATGTCATAAGGTGAATGCACCAATTTGTAAGTCGCTCTGGATAAGAGCGTCTGCTAAATGACTTAAATGTAATGTATTGTAAATGTACCTGGTTAAATAAAGGTGAAATAAAAAATAAAATTTTAAAAAACTCCATATAAATACAGTATTACTGGTATTACTAGTCACTATATATAAATACATTATTACTAGTCACTATATATAAATACATTATTACTGGTATTACTAGTCACTATATATAAATACATTATTACTAGTCACTATATATAAATACATTATTACTAGTCACTATATTAAATACATTATTATTGGTATTACTAGTCACTATATATAAATACATTATTACTAGTCACTATATATAAATACATTATTACTGGTATTACTAGTCACTATATATAAATACATTATTACTGGTATTACTAGTCACTATATATAAATACATTATTACTGGTATTATTAGTCACTATATATACATACATTATTACTGGTATTACTAGTCACTACATATAAATACATTATTACTGGTTTTACTAGTCACTATATATAAATACATTATTACTAGTCACTACATATAAATACATTATTACTGGTATTACTAGTCACTATATATAAATACATTATTACTGGTATTATTAGTCACTATATATAAATACATTATTACTGGTATTACTAGTCACTATATATAAATACATTATTACTGGTATTACTAGTCACTATATATAAATACATTATTACTAGTCACTATATATAAATACATTATTACTAGTCACTATATATAAATACATTATTACTGGTATTACTAGTCACTATATATAAATACATTATTACTGGTATTACTAGTCACTATATATAAATACATTATTACTGGTATTACTAGTCACTATATATAAATACATTATTACTGGTATTACTGGTCACTACATATAAATACATTATTACTGGTATTACTAGTCACTACATATAAATACATTATTACTGGTATTACTAGTCACTACATATAAATACATTATTACTGGTATTACTAGTCACTATATATAAATACATTATTACTAGTCACTATATATAAATACATTATTACTGGTATTACTAGTCACTATATATAAATACATTATTACTGGCATTACTAGTCACTATATATAAATACATTATTACTAGTCACTATATATAAATACATTATTACTGGTATTACTAGTCACTATATATAAATACATTATTACTGGTATTACTAGTCACTATATATAAATACATTATTACTGGTATTACTAGTCACTATATATAAACACATTATTACTGGTATTATTAGTCACATTTGCATCTTTAGCATACATAATTACTGGTAGTGTGTGTGAATGGGAGGAGCATGAAGCCTTACCTTGACTCCTGGTTGACCAATGGGACCCTCGATGCCGGGGTCGCCCTGTCTTCCCCTCTCCCCTTTCAGACCGGAGTTACCATTGTCTCCTTTGATTCCCTGTAACACACAAGATATTAGTGGCCTGCTTCCTTTCTGGACCTCGTAAACTGTCGAAAACAGATACAAATGGTTGCGTATCAGGCCTAGGGAAGTTATTTTGGCATTAACATGCATTCGAAACAGGATGTTTAGGCGGTTATTCAAATTAGCCTACATCACTGCAGTTTACAGCCCTAAACAATAGCGTAGTCACTTGACAGCAATAATAAATTCCCCAATGCACTGTGTTGTAGCCCAGATAGAATAATGCTCTTGTCTAAAAACGAATTAATAGACCTGCAGGGTGCAGTAGGATGTTCTGTTATTAATAGACCTACAGGGTGCAGTAGGATGGCCTGT
>NC_060180.1:78232078-78309578 GCF_021184085.1 Oncorhynchus gorbuscha | reverse complement strand
GAGCTCTGGTCAAATAGAGCTCTGGCCAAATAGAGCTCTGGCCAAATAGAGCTCTGGTCAAATAGAGCTCTGGCCAAATAGAACTCTGGCCAAATAGAGCTCTGGTCAAAAAGGGCTCTGGCCAAATAGAGCTCTGGCCAAATAGAGCTCTGGCCAAATAGAGCTCTGGTCAAATAGAGCTCTGGTCAAATAGAGCTCTGGTCAAATAGAGCTCTGGTCAAATAGAGCTCTGGTCAAATAGAGCTCTGGTCAAATAGAACTCTGGTCAAATAGAGCTCTGGTCAATAATATGGCACCATGTTGGGAATAGGGTGCCATTTGGGATGCAAATGCAGACTGGAGTATGATGTCAGTATGATGTCAGAACTAGAGCTGTGCATGGTAGGAAGGGAACTCACTGTTGCATTCTGGGAAGGCCTGGATGTGTGCTGCAGCTCCAAACAGTAAACACAGCACGATGAACTCTGACCTCATCATCATCATCCTCTCTTCCTACCTGACATGACAAACACAAACACACACACACACTTTAAAACCTTAAATCCACAAATGACATCACATTTGCAGAGAATGACTATCTCACCTGGGTTCGTACAGATTCCTGAACAGTTCTACAGATGGATAGTTATACAGATGGACAGTTATACAGATGTCTGGACAGTTATAATATATGCAGATGGACAGTTAGGCAGATTCCTGGACAGTTATATAGATGGACAGTTATATAGATGGACAGTTATGCAGATGGACAGTTAGGCAGATGTGTGGACAGTTAAAGGGATGGACATTTATAGAGATGGACAGTTATGCAGATTCCTGGACAATTATATAGATGGACAGCTATACAGATGGAGCTTTATGCAGATGGACATTTATACAGATGCCTGGACAGTTATACAGACGGGCAGTTATACAGATGGACCATTGTGCAGATTGACAGTTATGGAGTTATAGTGGGGCAAAGTATTTAGTCAGCCACCAATTGTGCAAGTTCTCCCACTTAAAAAGATGAGAGAGGCCTGTAATTTTCATCATATGTACACTTCAACTATGACAGACAAAATGAGAAAAAAAAACACTATTCCAGTCAGCACAGAACACTAACCATCTGAACAGGAACGCCCCCAGTCAGCACAGAACACTGACCATCTGAACAGGAACGCCCCCAGTCAGCACAGAACACTGTCCATCTGAACAGGAACGCCCCCAGTCAGCACAGAACACTGTCCATCTGAACAGGAACGCCCCCAGTCAGCACAGAACACTGTCCATCTGAACAGGAACGCCCATCTGAACAGGAACGCCCCCAGTCAGCACAGAACACTGTCCATCTGAACAGGAACGCCCCCAGTCAGCACAGAACACTGTCCATCTGAACAGGAACGCCCCCAGTCAGCACAGAACACTGTCCATCTGAACAGGAACGCCCCCAGTCAGCACAGAACACTGTCCATCTGAACAGGAACGCCCCAGTCAGCACAGAACACTGTCCATCTGAACAGGAACGTCCATCACCCAGTCAGCACAGAACACTGTCCATCTGAACAGGAACGCCCCCAGTCAGCACAGAACACTGTCCATCTGAACAGGAACGCACCCAGTCAGCACAGAACACTGTCCATCTGAACAGGAACGCCCCCAGTCAGCACAGAACACTGTCCATCTGAACAGGAACGCCCCCAGTCAGCACAGAACACTGTCCATCTGAACAGGAACGCCCCCAGTCAGCACAGAACACTGTCCATCTGAACAGGAACGCCCCCAGTCAGCACAGAACACTGACCATCTGAACTAAAGTTGATTTTCGCAACTCTGTCTAAAACCGAAATATTAGCGGTGGCCAAAAATAGTTTTTGCTAATTGACTGGTCACCAAATGAGAGTGGAGACGATGCGCGTGCATATATTCAAATACTTCACACACACATTTACACGGCTTTAAAATGTGATAGACCCTAATGCATATTTGAGTCGGATATTAAAGATAACCGAGAGAGAGAGAGATTGATTATTTGTTTTATTGTTTATTTCACTTTTGTATAATATCTACCTCACTTGCTTTGGCAATGTTAACACATGTTTAACATGCCAATAAAGCCCCTTGAATTGAATTGAGAGAGAGGCAGATGGGCGAACTAACAGCAGAGATAGCAGCAGTTAGAGAGAGAGAGATGTAGATGGGCGAACTAACTGCAGAGATAGCAGCAGTTAGAGAGAGAGAGATATAGATGGGCGAACTAACAGCAGAGATAGCAGCAGTTAGAGAGAGAGAGATATAGATGGGCGAACTAACAGCAGAGATAGCAGCAGTTAGAGAGAGAGAGATGTAGATGGGCGAACTAACAGCAGAGATAGCAGCAGTTAGAGAGAGAGAGATGTAGATGGGCGAACTAACAGCAGAGATAGCAGCAGTTAGAGAGAGAGAGATGTAGATGGGCGAACTAACAGCAGAGATAGCAGCAGTTAGAGAGAGAGAGATATAGATGGGCGAACTAACTGCAGAGATATGCAGTTAAACTTTATAAACTCACCCAAAACTTATTCGTAACAGCGCGTGGAACCCTCGCCGAATCAGTCTCTCATCTCGTGGGGAGAAAGACAGGAGGAAAAGGAGAGGAATCAAATAATGTTCTGGATGTGCGCGAGGTTCGGGCGTCCCAAAGGAGAAGAGATGGCTTGCTCTCCCGTTTCTCTCTCGGTGAGCTCGAGCTGTTTTGATCCCTCCTTCTGTTCTCCTGTATGCATCCACGAGGAGGCGCCCTGGGTCCACAGGAGGTGTGTGTGTGTCTGTCTGAACATTCGTGCTCGTGTGTTGGCATGCTTATGCGTGTGAGCGTGCACTTGTGTTGGCGCGTGCCAGTACGCCTGTTAATATCCTTTCAGCATTCAGTGATATGACTCGTTTAGATTGCGCCTCGCAGCAGGGCTTAAGAGAGAGTTCAGCAGGATCTGAATTGACCATATGAGTGCTTATAGCCGATGCCTGGGGAGTGGGTTTAGCTCAGCCACAGACACAGACACAGACACAGACACAGACACAGACACAGACACAGACACAGACACAGACACAGACACAGACACAGACACAGTCACAGGCACAGGCACAGGCCCAGACACAGGCCCAGACACAGGCCCAGACACAGGCCCAGACACAGGCCCAGACACAGGCCCAGACACAGACCCAGACACAGGCACAGACACAGGCACAGACACAGCCACAGACACAGGCCCAGACACAGACACAGACACAGACACAGACACAGACACAGACACAGACACAGACACAGACACAGACACAGACACAGGCCCAGACACAGACATAGGCACACAGACACAGGCCCAGACACAGACACAGACACAGACACAGACACAGACACAGACACAGACACAGACACAGACACAGGCACAGGCCCAGACACAGGCCCAGACACAGCCACAGACACAGGCCCAGACACAGACACAGACACAGACACAGACACAGACACAGACACAGACACAGACACAGGCACAGACACACAGACACAGGCCCAGACACAGACACAGGCCCAGACACAGACACAGGCCCAGACACAGACACAGACACAGGCCCAGACACAGACACAGACACAGACACAGACACAGACACAGACACAGACACAGACACAGGCCCAGGCCCAGACACAGACACAGACACAGACACAGACACAGACACAGACACAGACACAGACACAGACACAGACACAGACACAGACACAGACACAGACCCAGGCCCAGACACAGACACAGGCACAGGCACAGACAGACACAGACAGACACAGACAGACACAGACACAGGCCCAGACAGACACAGCCAGACACAGACAGACACAGACACAGACAGGCCAGGGTGGGCGGGGCCATCAGTGCCTGTAAGTCTTGGTTGATGATGTCATCTGGTTGGAAATAGAACACACATGGCTGGATTCACAGGGAAATGGACTGGGATTAAACTAGGCACATTTTAGAGCTCTATAGAACACACACACACTAAACAACACTGTAATGACCTGTGTGTGTGATGTGTGTTTATATGTGGTGCTGAGGTGTGTGTGGAGTGTGTGTATGTAAGTGTGTGTGTGTTTATGTGTGTGATTATATGTGGTGCAGAGGTATGTGGTCAGGTACCTGTGGAGGGTCTGTTTAATCAATTGCTGTCAACATGCCTCAACATGCCACACACACACACACACACACACACACACACACACACACACACACACACACACACACACACACACACACACACACACACACACACACACACACACACACACACACACACACACACACACACACACACACACACACACACACACACACACACCAGATGTTTCTGGCGAGGGTTGCATTTTTCCTTAAAAAGAGAACAGAGAGAAGTGTGTGTGTGTGTGTGTGTGTGTATATGGGGGGGGGGTGCTTTGCTCTCCTCTTTTCAATGTGACTCATGAAGAAAGAATGACCCTCCTCCCGTGTCCTTTCCTCTCTCTCTAAATCCAAAATTAACCCTTTCCCCTTACCCCTTTCCCCTTACCCCTAATCCCTTTCCCCCTAACACTTACCCCTTTCCCCCTAACCCCTACCCCTTTCCCCTAACCCTTACCCATTTCCCCCTAACCCTTACCCCTTTCCCCTAACCCTTACCTCTTTCCCCATAACCCTTACCCCTTTCCCCTAACCCTTACCCCTTTCCCCTAACCCTAACCCCTTTCCCCTAACCCTTACCCCTAACCCCTAACCCCTTTCCCCTAACCCTTACCCCTTTCCCCTAACCCTTACCCCTAACCCCTTTCCCCTAACCCTTACCCCTTTCCCCTAACGCTAACCCCTTTCCCCTAACCCTAACCCCTTTCCCCTAACCCTTACCCCTTTCCCCTAACCCTTACCCCTTTCCCCCTAACCCTAACCCCTTTACCCCTAACCCTTACCCCTTCCCCCTAACCCTTACCTCTTACCCCTAACCCCTTTCCCCTAACCCTTACCCCTTTCCCCCTAACCCTTACCTCTTACCCCTAACCCCTTTCCCCCTACCACCTACCCTTTACCAGAACTGCCATGGACCTGGTGGGTCCCCTGGTAAAGGTCAAAGGGCACCAATATTTCCTGGTGATTTTAGACTACCCTCTACCCAGCGGCCCCATTCCCCTAAGAACTATGACGTCGAAAGGTATTGCCAAGGAGCTGGTGATGTTCTTCAGCCCAGTGGGAATAGTCGAGGAGATCCTCAACGACCCGGGGACCCCCTTCATGTCCCGGATCATGCAGGACTTGCAAGCTCCTGAAGGTAAAACAAATCTGCACATCTGTGTACCACCCTTACAGAGTGGCTCGTTGAAAGATTTAATAAAACCGTAAGGTAGTAGACCAGGATGGAAGGAGCTTCTACATCTGCATTGCTTGCTGTTTGGGGTTTTAGGCTGGGTTTTCTGTACAGCACTTTGATATATCAGCTGATGTACGAAGGGCTTTATAAATACATTTGATTTGAAGGAACTGGGAAGATTTGCTGCCATAAATGCTCATTTACATCCATAAGGGAGGTGGCCCAGGCGTCCACTGGATTCTTCCCGTTCGAGCTCCTACGACAACCCCGGGGCTTCCTGGGGATTGCAAAGGAGAGCTGGGAGACCAAGCCAAGCCCGCGTCACAGTTTCATCGACCATGTGGCTGAAATGGGTGATCGGATGCAAATGTCGTGGCCAATGTAAAGAGAGCAAATGGCCCAAGAAGCGCAGAGGAGGGTCTACAATCGGGGAGCTCAACCCAGAGAATTCCAGAATGTGGAGAGAGTTCTGGTACTGGTGCCCAAAACAGAGAATATGTTTCTGGCCACCTGGAAGAGACCATACAAGATCCAGGAGAAGGTGAGTCCAGTGAACTACAAAGTTCGGCAGCCAGGGCGCCGGAAGCCGGTGCAAATACATCACATTAGCTATTTCTGTCCCAGAGTGAATGGTGCAGCCAATCGTCTGTCCCAGAGTGAATAGTGCAGCCAATCGTCTGTCCCAGAGTGAATGGTGCAGCCAATCGTCTGTCCCAGAGTGAATAGTGCAGCCAATCGTCTGTCCCAGAGTGAATGGTGCAGCCAATCGTCTGTCCCAGAGTGAATAGTGCAGCCAATCGTCTGTCCCAGAGTGAATGGTGCAGCCAATCGTCTGTCCCAGAGTGAATAGTGCAGCCAATCGTCTGTCCCAGAGTGAATGGTGCAGCCAATCGTCTGTCCCAGAGTGAATGGTGCAGCCAATCGTCTGTCCCAGAGTGAATGGTGCAGCCAATCGTCTGTCCCAGAGTGAATGGTGCAGCCAATCGTCTGTCCCAGAGTGAATGGTCAAATCAAATCAAATCAAATTGTATTTGTCACACACACATGGTTAGCAGATGTTAATGCGAGTGTAGCGAAATGCTTGTGCTTCTAGTTCCGGCAATGCAGTAATCTAACTAACAATTCCAAAACTACTACCTTATACACACAAGTGTAAAGGGATGAAGAATATGTACATAAAGATATATGAATGAGTGATGGTACAGAGCAGCATAGGCAAGATGCAGTAGATGGTATCGAGTACAGTATATACATATGAGATGAGTATGTAAACAAAGTGGCATAGTTCAAAGTGGCTAGTGATACATGTATTACATAAAGATGCCGTAGATATAGAGTACAGTATATACGTATACATATGAGATGAATAATGTAGGGTATGTAAACATTATATTAAGTAGCATTGTTTAAAGTGGCAAGTGGTATATTTCCCATACATTGCCATCAATTCCCATTAATAAAGTGGCTGGAGTTGAGTCAGTGTGTTGGCAGCAGCCACTCAATGTTAGTGGTGGCTGTTTAACAGTCTGATGGCCTTGAGATAGAAGCTGTTTTTCAGTCTCTCTGTCCCAGCTTTGATGCACCTGTACTGACCTCGCCTTCTGGATGATAGCGGGGTGAACAGGCAGTGGTTGTTGTCCTTGATGATCTTTATGGCCTTCCTGTGACATCGGGTGGTGTAGGTGTCCTGGAGGGCAGGTAGCTTGCCCCCAGTGATGCGTTGTGCAGACCTCACTACCCTCTGGAGAGCCTTACGGTTGTGGGCGGAGCAGTTGCCGTACTAGGTGGTGATACAGCCCGCCAGGATGCTCTCGATTGTGCATCTGTAGATGTTTGTGAGTGCTTTTGGTGACAAGCCGAATTTCTTCAGCCTCCTGAGGTTGAAGAGGCACTGCTGCGCCTTCTTCACGATGCTGTCTGTGTGGGTGGACCAATTAGGTTTGTCTGTGATGTGTACGCCGAGGAACTTAAAACTTACTACCCTCTCCACTACTGTTCCATCGATGTGGATAGGGGGGTGTTCCCTCTGCTGTTTCCTGAAGTCCACAATCATCTCCTTAGTTTTGTTGACGTTGAGTGTGAGGTTATTTTCCTGACACCACACTCTGAGGGCCCTCACCTCCTCCCTGTAGGCCGTCTCGTCGTTTTTGGTAATCAAGCCTACCACTGTTGTGTCGTCCGCAAACTTGATGATTGAGTTGGAGGCGTGCGTGGCCACGCAGTCGTGGGTAAACAGGGAGTACAGGAGAGGACTCAGAACGCACCCTTGTGGGGCCCCAGTGTTGAGGATCAGCGGGGTGGAGATGTAGTTGCCTACCCTCACCACCTGGGGGCGGCCCGTCAGGAAGTCCAGTACCCAGTTGCACAGGGCGGGGTCGAGACCCAGGGTCTCGAGCTTGATGACGAGCTTGGAGGGTACTATGGTGTTAAATGCCGAGCTGTAGTCGATGAACAGCATTCTCACACTGTGAAGAAAGGTCCATTTTGGTCTACGCTTGTGTTACTTCACACTCATCAGTTGCCCCCCCCCCCTCACCTCCTCCTTTCATTGGCATGCTGTAGGAAAAACTGGGTCACGATGGGCCTGGCATCGTCAGTGTGAATGGAACAGTACATGTTCCTGGGGCGACCGTTAACTACAATGAAGGGTCCACAAAGTTCTTCAGAAACAACAGTGAGGTTTAATGGTAATGATTCACAAAGTTCCCAGGAAGACTGTTTGTGGTCCATAGGGTATGGAGACAATTAGAAACCCACTTCTATGGAAACTGCTCATTCCCAAAAGTGATATTAGGAAAGAGTGTGTGGGAGAAAAAGTGTGTGACTGTGTGTGTGTTTCTCTCTCTCCTTCTCTCATTCTGCATCCAGAAAAGAGAAGAGAGGAAATTCTCAAAGAAATGAAGGAGCAGCCAAGATAACACACACACACACACACACACACACACACACACACACACACACACACACACACACACACACACACACACACACACACACACACACACACACACACACACACACACACACACACACACACACACACACACACACACACACACACACACACACACACACACACACACACACACAGAGACACAGAGAGAGAGAGAGTTGTGATGATCTGACTGTTCCACTGCATCAGGCTGTAAATAAACTGCAGAACAGAAACTTTACTGTACTCCGGTGGGAGGGGAGGGGAGGGAGGGAGGGGGAGAGGGGAGGGGAGGGGAGGGGAGGGGAGGGGGAGGGGAGGGAGGGAGGGAGGGGAGGGAGGGTAGGAGGGGGGGGAGGGGAGGGGAGGGGAGCGGAGGGAGGGAGGGAGGGAGGGAGGGAGGGGGGAGGGGAGGGAGGGGAGGGAGGGGAGGGGAGGGGGGGAGCGGAGGGAGGGTAGGAGGGGAGGGGAGGGGAGCGGAGCGGAGGGAGGGAGGGGAGGGAGGGTAGGAGGGGAGGGGAGGGGAGGGGAGGGGAGGGAGGGAGGGAGGGGGGGGAGGGGAGGGGAGGGGAGGGGAGGGGAGGGGAGGGGAGGGGAGGGGAGGAGGGGGGGGAGGAGGGGAGGGAGGGAGGGAGGAGGGGAGGGGGATGGGAGGGGAGGGGAGGGGAGGGGTGGGGAGGGAGGGAGGGAGGGGAGGGGAGGGGAGGGGAGGGGAGGGGAGGGGAGGGGAGGGGAGGGGGGCGGGAGGGAGGGAGGGAGGGTGGGGAGGGAGGGCGGGAGGGTGGTAACTAGTAACTAGTGGTAGAGCTGTATGCAGTACATGAAGCTGCATTAGCCTCTGCCATTAAGAATGGTGTACATGACCTTGTTCATGGTGGGAATTACTTGTCACATTATTAAACATCAATTTGACTGACTGTTTTGATATCCGTTGATCATGATAAAGTACACCTCGTAGCGCAATGAGCACTACAAACTCTCTCTCTCCGTCTCTCTCTGTCTTTCTCCAGATGTATTCTGTATTCTGACAAGGCAGCTGAGAGTCGTTACCCTGCTGGATTCTGCCAGCGCTTTCGTTCTCTTTCGTTCTCATTCTCTCTATCTCTCCCCCTCTTCTCTCTCATCCACCCATCCCTCTTCGTTCTCATTCTCTCTCTCTCATCCCCCCCACTCTCTCTATATCTCTCTCTCTCTCTCAACCCTTCCCCCTCTTCTCTCTCTCCAGATGTACTCTGATGGAGCATCTGGGAGTCGTTACCCACTGTCTCACACACACACACACACACACACACACACACACACACACACACACACACACACACACACACACACACACACACACACACACACACACACACACACACACACACACACACACACACACACACACACACACACACACACACACACACACACACAGCAGAAGTATCTCTCCATTCCCATCCCCTCTTTTCGACAGGGTGAACATTCCCAGCAGTCAGACAGGCTAAACAGCCTGTAGGCATCGAGTCACTCTATAACACAGCAGACATCTTGTTTGTAGCTGAGTTGTAGGGAAGTGGCTGTTCTTTCCTACTCAACATTCATTCCAGTAGCTGTCAGTCGTCTGTTAAATTATTATAATGTAAATGTAGAGTTTCATTACGCAAATATTTTGTTGCTGCTATGCACACATTCTGTTGCTATGCACGCTGCTAATGAAAGAGCTCGTCACTGTAGGAAAACCCGGGTCACGATGGGCCTGGCGTCTTCAGTGTTTTGTAGTGAATACTCAGGGAGAAAAATGGTGTGCAGAGCTCAGCAGGTGTTTATTTCACCTTGGCAGAAGGCAGGAATCGTGGTCACAGGCAGCTAATGGTTATACACAGGTAGACAAACAGGCAGGTGAATTAAAAACTAGGACTGAAGGCTATAACTGGTTCTTACAAACGAGCTCAAAAAAGGCTTAGTAGAGTCAAAACAAACACCTCAAAAAGGAATAAACAGAATAAACTGAACTAAATAAGGAGCTGATGAAACCAGGTGAGAAACTAACACAGGTGGAAATCAATGAACAAATATGGCAGACAGGGCTACGTTCCAGAACACAAAGAAACAGGGCTACGTTCCAGAACACAAAGAAACAGGGCTACGTTCCAGAACACAAAGAAACAGGGCTACGTTCCAGAACACAAAGAAACAGGGCTACGTTCCAGAACACAAAGAAACAGGGCTACGTTCCAGAACACAAAGAAACAGGGCTACGTTCCAGAACACATAGAAACAGGGCTACGTTCCAGAACACAAAGAAACAGGGCTACGTTCCAGAACACAAAGAAACAGGGCTACGTTCCAGAACACAAAGAAACAGGGCTACGTTCCAGAACACAAAGAAACAGGGCTACGTTCCAGAACACAAAGAAACAGGGCTACGTTCCAGAACACAAAGAAACAGGGCTACGTTCCAGAACACATAGAAACAGGGCTACGTTCCAGAACACATAGAAACAGGGCTACGTTCCAGAACACAAAGAAACAGGGCTACGTTCCAGAACACAAAGAAACAGGGCTACGTTCCAGAACACATAGAAACAGGGCTACGTTCCAGAACACAAAGAAACAGGGCTACGTTCCAGAACACAAAGAAACAGGGCTACGTTCCAGAACACATAGAAACAGGGCTACGTTCCAGAACACATAGAAACAGGGCTACGTTCCAGAACACAAAGAAACAGGGCTACGTTCCAGAACACAAAGAAACAGGGCTACGTTCCAGAACACAAAGAAACAGGGCTACGTTCCAGAACACAAAGAAACAGGGCTACGTTCCAGAACACATAGAAACAGGGCTTCGTTCCAGAACACAAAGAAACAGGGCTACGTTCCAGAACACAAAGAAACAGGGCTACGTTCCAGAACACAAAGAAACAGGGCTACGTTCCAGAACACAAAGAAACAGGGCTACGTTCCAGAACACAAAGAAACAGGGCTACGTTCCAGAACACATAGAAATAGGGCTACGTTCCAGAACACATAGAAACAGGGCTACGTTCCAGAACACAAAGAAACAGGGCTACGTTCCAGAACACAAAGAAACAGGGCTACGTTCCAGAACACATAGAAACAGGGCTACGTTCCAGAACACATAGAAACAGGGCTACGTTCCAGAACACAAAGAAACAGGGCTACGTTCCAGAACACATAGAAACAGGGCTACGTTCCAGAACACAAAGAAACAGGGCTACGTTCCAGAACACATAGAAACAGGGCTACGTTCCAGAACACATAGAAACAGGGCTACGTTCCAGAACACATAGAAACAGGGCTACGTTCCAGAACACATAGAAACAGGGCTACGTTCCAGAACACAAGGAAACAGGGCTACGTTCCAGAACACATAGAAACAAGGCTACGTTCCAGAACACATAGAAACAGGGCTACGTTCCAGAACACAAGGAAACAGGGCTACGTTCCAGAACACATAGAAACAGGGCTACGTTCCAGAACACAAAGAAACAGGGCTACGTTCCAGAACACAAAGAAACAGGGCTACGTTCCAGAACACATAGAAACAGGGCTACGTTCCAGAACACATAGAAACAGGGCTACGTTCCAGAACACAAAGAAACAGGGCTAAGTTCCAGAACACAAAGAAACAGGGCTACGTTCCAGAACACATAGAAACAGGGCTAAGTTCCAGAACACAAAGAAACAGGGCTAAGTTCCAGAACACATAGAAACAGGGCTAAGTTCCAGAACACAAAGAAACAGGGCTAAGTTCCAGAACACATAGAAACAGGGCTACGTTCCAGAACACAAAGAAACAGGGCTAAGTTCCAGAACACATAGAAACAGGGCTAAGTTCCAGAACACATAGAAACAGGGCTACGTTCCAGAACACAAAGAAACAGGGCTAAGTTCCAGAACACATAGAAACAGGGCTACGTTCCAGAACACAAAGAAACAGGGCTAAGTTCCAGAACACATAGAAACAGGGCTAAGTTCCAGAACACATAGAAACAGGGCTACGTTCCAGAACACAAAGAAACAGAACACAAGGTTGACTAAGAAAACAAATACAGAACCTTACAAGTGTGAATGGAACAGTACATGTTCCTGGGGCGACCGTTAACTACATTGAAGGGTCCACAAAGTTCTTCAGAAACAACAGTGAGGTTTAATGTTAATGATTCACAAAGTTCCCAGGAAGACTGTTTGTGGTCCATAGGGTATGGAGACAATTAGAAACCCACTTCTATGGAAACTGCTCATTCCCAAAAGTGATATTAGGAAAGAGTGTGTGGGAGAAAAAGTGTGTGACTGTGTGTGTGTTTCTCTCTCTCCTTCTCTCATTCTGCATCCAGAAAACAGAAGAGAGGAAATTCTCAAAGAAATGAAGGAGCAGCCAAGATACACACACACACACACACACACACACACACACACACACACACACACACACACACACACACACACACACACACACACACACACACACACACACACACACACACACACACACACACACACACACACACACACACACACACACACACACACACACACACACACACGCTCTGTGGAATGTTGCTGATAAGCCAGTGTGCTTTGGGCTCCAGATGTCTGTCCTTCTGAAAAATTACACTTCAGACATGTCCAACACACTGACCCTTTTTTCCACATAATTAAAGGTCATCTGCCCGTTAGAAACAATGTCTCTGGTATGAAAGCCCTATGTGACATTGATGTGAGTCAAACGTTCATTCTAGTGTCAAGCTAAAATAAATAGGATCATTTTGGTCATAGTCAGTCTGGTGACTAACTGGGTTGGTATGGACAGCCCAGAGACAACAAGGTGTGGTCTGCCCCCAGCCCCCCAGAGACAAGGTGTGGCCTGCCCCCAACTGTCCAGAGACAACAAGGTGTGGTCTGCCCCCAACTGTCCAGAGACAACAAGGTGTGGTCTGCCCCCAACTGTCCAGAGACAACAAGGTGTGGTCTGCCCCCAACTGTCCAGAGACAACAAGGTGTGGTCTGCCCCCAACTGTCCAGAGACAACAAGGTGTGGTCTGCCCCCAACTGTCCAGAGACAACAAGGTGTGGTCTGCCCCCAGCCCCCCAGAGACAACAAGGTGTGGTCTGCCCCCAGATATCCAGAGACAAGGTGTGGTCTGCCCCCAACTGTCCAGAGACAACAAGGTGTGGTCTGCCCCCAACTGTGCAGTGACAACAAGGTGTGGTCTGCCCCCAACTGTCCAGAGACAACAAGGTGTGGTCTGCCCCCAACTGTCCAGAGACAACAAGGTGTGGTCTGCCCCCAACTGTCCAGAGACAACAAGGTGTGGTCTGCCCCCAACTGTCTAGAGACAACAAGGTGTGGTCTGTCCCCAACTGTCTAGAGACAACAAGGTGTGGTCTGCCCCAACTGTCCAGAGACAACAAGGTGTGGTCTGCCCCCAACTGTCCAGAGACAAGGTGTGGTCTGCCCCCAGATATCCAGAGACAACAAGGTGTGGTCTGCCCCCAACTGTCTAGAGACAACAAGGTGTGGTCTGCCCCCAACTGTCCAGAGACAACAAGGTGTGGTCTGCCCCCAACTGTCTAGAGACAACAAGGTGTGGTCTGCCCCCAGCTGTCTAGAGACAACAAGGTGTGGTCTGCCCCCAACTGTCTAGAGACAACAAGGTGTGGTCTGCCCCCAACTGTCTAGAGACAACAAGGTGTGGTCTTCCCCCAACTGTCTAGAGACAACAAGGTGTGGTCTGCCCCCAACTGTCTAGAGACAACAAGGTGTGGTCTGTCCCCAACTGTCTAGAGACAACAAGGTGTGGTCTGCCCCCAGCCCCCCAGAGACAACAAGGTGTGGTCTGCCCCCAACTGTCCAGAGACAACAAGGTGTGGTCTGCCCCCAGCTGTCCAGAGACAACAAGGTGTGGTCTGCCCCCAGCCCCCCAGAGACAACAAGGTGTGGTCTGCCCCCAGCCCCCCAGAGACAACAAGGTGTGGTCTGCCCCCAACTGTCCAGAGACAACAAGGTGTGGTCTGCCCACAACTGTCCAGAGACAACAAGGTGTGGTCTGCCCCCAACTGTCCAGAGACAACAAGGTGTGGTCTGCCCCCAACTGTCCAGAGACAACAAGGTGTGGTCTGCCCCCAACTGTCCAGAGACAACAAGGTGTGGTCTGCCCCCAACTGTCCAGAGACAACAAGGTGTGGTCTGCCCCCAACTGTCCAGAGACAACAAGGTGTGGTCTGCCCCCAACTGTCCAGAGACAACAAGGTGTGGTCTGCCCCCAACTGTCCAGAGACAACAAGGTGTGGTCTGCCCCCAGCCCCCCAGAGACAACAAGGTGTGGTCTGCCCCCAGATATCCAGAGACAAGGTGTGGTCTGCCCCCAACTGTCCAGAGACAACAAGGTGTGGTCTGCCCCCAACTGTCCAGTGACAACAAGGTGTGGTCTGCCCCCAACTGTCCAGAGACAACAAGGTGTGGTCTGCCCCCAACTGTCCAGAGACAACAAGGTGTGGTCTGCCCCCAACTGTCTAGAGACAACAAGGTGTGGTCTGCCCCCAACTGTCTAGAGACAACAAGGTGTGGTCTTCCCCCAACTGTCTAGAGACAACAAGGTGTGGTCTGCCCCCAACTGTCTAGAGACAACAAGGTGTGGTCTGTCCCCAACTGTCTAGAGACAACAAGGTGTGGTCTGCCCCCAGCCCCCCAGAGACAACAAGGTGTGGTCTGCCCCCAACTGTCCAGAGACAACAAGGTGTGGTCTGCCCCCAGCTGTCCAGAGACAACAAGGTGTGGTCTGCCCCCAACTGTCCAGAGACAACAAGGTGTGGTCTGCCCCCAGCTGTCCAGAGACAACAAGGTGTGGTCTGCCCCCAACTGTCCAGAGACAACAAGGTGTGGTCTGCCCCAACTGTCCAGAGACAACAAGGTGTGGTCTGCCCCCAACTGTCCAGAGACAACAAGGTGTGGTCTGCCCCCAACTGTCCAGAGACAACAAGGTGTGGTCTGCCCCCAACTGTCCAGAGACAACAAGGTGTGGTCTGCCCCCAACTGTCCAGAGACAACAAGGTGTGGTCTGCCCCCAACTGTCCAGAGACAACAAGGTGTGGTCTGCCCCCAACTGTCCAGAGACAACAAGGTGTGGTCTGCCCCCAACTGTCCAGAGACAACAAGGTGTGGTCTGCCCCCAGCCCCCCAGAGACAACAAGGTGTGGTCTGCCCCCAGATATCCAGAGACAAGGTGTGGTCTGCCCCCAACTGTCCAGAGACAACAAGGTGTGGTCTGCCCCCAACTGTCCAGTGACAACAAGGTGTGGTCTGCCCCCAACTGTCCAGAGACAACAAGGTGTGGTCTGCCCCCAACTGTCCAGAGACAACAAGGTGTGGTCTGCCCCCAACTGTCCAGAGACAACAAGGTGTGGTCTGCCCCCAACTGTCTAGAGACAACAAGGTGTGGTCTGTCCCCAACTGTCTAGAGACAACAAGGTGTGGTCTGCCCCCAACTGTCCAGAGACAACAAGGTGTGGTCTGCCCCCAACTGTCCAGAGACAAGGTGTGGTCTGCCCCCAGATATCCAGAGACAACAAGGTGTGGTCTGCCCCCAACTGTCTAGAGACAACAAGGTGTGGTCTGCCCCCAACTGTCCAGAGACAACAAGGTGTGGTCTGCCCCCAACTGTCTAGAGACAACAAGGTGTGGTCTGCCCCCAGCTGTCTAGAGACAACAAGGTGTGGTCTGCCCCCAACTGTCTAGAGACAACAAGGTGTGGTCTGCCCCCAACTGTCTAGAGACAACAAGGTGTGGTCTGCCCCCAACTGTCCAGAGACAACAAGGTGTGGTCTGCCCCCAACTGTCTAGAGACAACAAGGTGTGGTCTGTCCCCAACTGTCTAGAGACAACAAGGTGTGGTCTGCCCCCAGCCCCCCAGAGACAACAAGGTGTGGTCTGCCCCCAACTGTCTAGAGACAACAAGGTGTGGTCTGCCCCCAACAAGGTGTGGTCTGCCCCCAACTGTCTAGAGACAACAAGGTGTGGTCTGTCCCCAACTGTCTAGAGACAACAAGGTGTGGTCTGCCCCCAACTGTCCAGAGACAACAAGGTGTGGTCTGCCCCCAACTGTCCAGAGACAACAAGGTGTGGTCTGTCCCCAACTGTCTAGAGACAACAAGGTGTGGTCTGCCCCCAACTGTCCAGAGACAACAAGGTGTGGTCTGCCACCAACTGTCCAGAGACAACAAGGTGTGGTCTGCCCCCAACTGTCCAGAGACAACCAGGTGTGGTCTGCCCCCAACTGTCCAGAGACAACAAGGTGTGGTCTGCCCCCAACTGTCCAGAGACAACAAGGTGTGGTCTGCCCCCAACTGTCCAGAGACAACAAGGTGTGGTCTGCCCCCAGCTGTCCAGAGACAACAAGGTGTGGTCTGCCCCCAGCCCCCCAGAGACAACAAGGTGTGGTCTGCCCCCAGCTGTCCAGAGACAACAAGGTGTGGTCTGCCCCCAACTGTCTAGAGACAACAAGGTGTGGTCTGCCCCCAACTGTCCAGAGACAACAAGGTGTGGTCTGCCCCCAACTGTCTAGAGACAACAAGGTGTGGTCTGCCCCCAGCTGTCTAGAGACAACAAGGTGTGGTCTGCCCCCAACTGTCTAGAGACAACAAGGTGTGGTCTGCCCCCAACTGTCCAGAGACAACAAGGTGTGGTCTGCCCCCAACTGTCCAGAGACAACAAGGTGTGGTCTGTCCCCAGCTGTCTAGAGACAACAAGGTGTGGTCTGCCTCCAACTGTCTAGAGACAACAAGGTGTGGTCTGCCCCCAACTGTCCAGAGACAACAAGGTGTGGTCTGCCCCCAACTGTCCAGAGACAACAAGGTGTGGTCTGCCCCCAACTGTCCAGAGACAACAAGGTGTGGTCTGTCCCCAACTGTCCAGAGACAACAAGGTGTGGTCTGCCCCCAACTGTCCAGAGACAACAAGGTGTGGTCTGCCCCCAACTGTCCAGAGACAACAAGGTGTGGTCTGTCCCCAACTGTCCAGAGACAACAAGGTGTGGTCTGCCCCCAACTGTCCAGAGACAACAAGGTGTGGTCTGCCCCCAACTGTCCAGAGACAACAAGGTGTGGTCTGCCCCAGCCCCCAGAGACAACAAGGTGTGGTCTGCCCCCAGATATCCAGAGACAACAAGGTGTGGTCTGCCCCCAGCCCCCAGAGACAACAAGGTGTGGTCTGCCCCCAGCCCCCAGAGACAACAAGGTGTGGTCTGCCCCCAACTGTCCAGAGACAACAAGGTGTGGTCTGCCCACAAATGTCCAGAGACAACAAGGTGTGGTCTGCCCCCAACTGTCCAGAGACAACAAGGTGTGGTCTGCCCCCAACTGTCCAGAGACAACAAGGTGTGGTCTGCCCCCAACTGTCTAGAGACAACAAGGTGTGGTCTGTCCCCAACTGTCTAGAGACAACAAGGTGTGGTCTGCCCCCAACTGTCCAGAGACAACAAGGTGTGGTCTGCCCCCAACTGTCCAGAGACAACAAGGTGTGGTCTGTCCCCAACTGTCTAGAGACAACAAGGTGTGGTCTGCCCCCAACTGTCCAGAGACAACAAGGTGTGGTCTGCCACCAACTGTCCAGAGACAACAAGGTGTGGTCTGCCCCCAACTGTCCAGAGACAACAAGGTGTGGTCTGCCCCCAACTGTCCAGAGACAACAAGGTGTGGTCTGCCCCCAACTGTCCAGAGACAACAAGGTGTGGTCTGCCCCCAACTGTCCAGAGACAACAAGGTGTGGTCTGCCCCCAGCTGTCCAGAGACAACAAGGTGTGGTCTGCCCCCAGACCCCCAGAGACAACAAGGTGTGGTCTGCCCCCAGCTGTCCAGAGACAACAAGGTGTGGTCTGCCCCCAACTGTCTAGAGACAACAAGGTGTGGTCTGCCCCCAACTGTCCAGAGACAACAAGGTCTGGTCTGCCCCCAACTGTCTAGAGACAACAAGGTGTGGTCTGCCCCCAGCTGTCTAGAGACAACAAGGTGTGGTCTGCCCCCAACTGTCTAGAGACAACAAGGTGTGGTCTGCCCCCAACTGTCCAGAGACAACAAGGTGTGGTCTGCCCCCAACTGTCCAGAGACAACAAGGTGTGGTCTGTCCCCAGCTGTCTAGAGACAACAAGGTGTGGTCTGCCTCCAACTGTCTAGAGACAACAAGGTGTGGTCTGCCCCCAACTGTCCAGAGACAACAAGGTGTGGTCTGCCCCCAACTGTCCAGAGACAACAAGGTGTGGTCTGCCCCCAACTGTCTAGAGACAACAAGGTGTGGTCTGCCCCCAACTGTCCAGAGACAACAAGGTGTGGTCTGCCCCCAACTGTCCAGAGACAACAAGGTGTGGTCTGCCCCCAACTGTCCAGAGACAACAAGGTGTGGTCTGTCCCCAACTGTCCAGAGACAACAAGGTGTGGTCTGTCCCCAACTGTCCAGAGACAACAAGGTGTGGTCTGCCCCCAGCCCCCCAGAGACAACAAGGTGTGGTCTGCCCCCAACTGTCCAGAGACAACAAGGTGTGGTCTGCCCCCAGCCCCCCAGAGACAACAAGGTGTGGTCTGCCCCCAGCCCCCCAGAGACAACAAGGTGTGGTCTGCCCCCAGATATCCAGAGACAACAAGGTGTGGTCTGCCCCCAGCCCCCCAGAGACAACAAGGTGTGGTCTGCCCCCAGCCCCCAGAGACAACAAGGTGTGGTCTGCCCCCAACTGTCCAGAGACAACAAGGTGTGGTCTGCCCACAACTGTCCAGAGACAACAAGGTGTGGTCTGCCCCCAACTGTCCAGAGACAACAAGGTGTGGTCTGCCCCCAACTGTCTAGAGACAACAAGGTGTGGTCTGCCCCCAACTGTCTAGAGACAACAAGGTGTGGTCTGCCCCCAACTGTCTAGAGACAACAAGGTGTGGTCTGCCCCCAACTGTCTAGAGACAACAAGGTGTGGTCTGTCCCCAACTGTCTAGAGACAACAAGGTGTGGTCTGCCCCCAACTGTCCAGAGACAACAAGGTGTGGTCTGCCCCCAACTGTCCAGAGACAACAAGGTGTGGTCTGTCCCCAACTGTCTAGAGACAACAAGGTGTGGTCTGCCCCCAACTGTCCAGAGACAACAAGGTGTGGTCTGCCACCAACTGTCCAGAGACAACAAGGTGTGGTCTGCCCCCAACTGTCCAGAGACAACAAGGTGTGGTCTGTCCCCAACTGTCCAGAGACAACAAGGTGTGGTCTGCCCCCAGCCCCCCAGAGACAACAAGGTGTGGTCTGCCCCCAACTGTCTAGAGACAACAAGGTGTGGTCTGCCCCCAACTGTCTAGAGACAACAAGGTGTGGTCTGCCCCCAACTGTCTAGAGACAACAAGGTGTGGTCTGCCCCCAACTGTCTAGAGACAACAAGGTGTGGTCTGTCCCCAACTGTCTAGAGACAACAAGGTGTGGTCTGCCCCCAACTGTCCAGAGACAACAAGGTGTGGTCTGCCCCCAACTGTCCAGAGACAACAAGGTGTGGTCTGTCCCCAACTGTCTAGAGACAACAAGGTGTGGTCTGCCCCCAACTGTCCAGAGACAACAAGGTGTGGTCTGCCACCAACTGTCCAGAGACAACAAGGTGTGGTCTGCCCCAACTGTCCAGAGACAACAAGGTGTGGTCTGTCCCAACTGTCCAGAGACAACAAGGTGTGGTCTGCCCCCAGCCCCCAGAGACAACAAGGTGTGGTCTGCCCCCAACTGTCCAGAGACAACAAGGTGTGGTCTGCCCCTAGCCCCCCAGAGACAACAAGGTGTGGTCTGCCCCCAACTGTCTAGAGACAACAAGGTGTGGTCTGCCCCCAGCTGTCTAGAGACAACAAGGTGTGGTCTGCCCCCAACTGTCTAGAGACAACAAGGTGTGGTCTGCCCCCAACTGTCTAGAGACAACAAGGTGTGGTCTTCCCCCAACTGTCTAGAGACAACAAGGTGTGGTCTGCCCCCAACTGTCTAGAGACAACAAGGTGTGGTCTGCCCCCAGCCCCCCAGAGACAACAAGGTGTGGTCTGTCCCCAACTGTCTAGAGACAACAAGGTGTGGTCTGCCCCCAGCCCCCCAGAGACAACAAGGTGTGGTCTGCCCCCAACTGTCTAGAGACAACAAGGTGTGGTCTGCCCCCAACTGTCTAGAGACAACAAGGTGTGGTCTGCCCCCAACTGTCTAGAGACAACAAGGTGTGGTCTGCCCCCAACTGTCTAGAGACAACAAGGTGTGGTCTGTCCCCAACTGTCTAGAGACAACAAGGTGTGGTCTGCCCCCAACTGTCCAGAGACAACAAGGTGTGGTCTGCCCCCAACTGTCCAGAGACAACAAGGTGTGGTCTGTCCCCAACTGTCTAGAGACAACAAGGTGTGGTCTGCCCCCAACTGTCCAGAGACAACAAGGTGTGGTCTGCCCCCAACTGTCCAGAGACAACAAGGTGTGGTCTGCCCCCAACTGTCCAGAGACAACAAGGTGTGGTCTGTCCCCAACTGTCCAGAGACAACAAGGTGTGGTCTGCCCCCAGCCCCCCAGAGACAACAAGGTGTGGTCTGCCCCCAACTGTCCAGAGACAACAAGGTGTGGTCTGCCCCCAGCCCCCCAGAGACAACAAGGTGTGGTCTGCCCCCAACTGTCTAGAGACAACAAGGTGTGGTCTGCCCCCAACTGTCTAGAGACAACAAGGTGTGGTCTGCCCCCAACTGTCTAGAGACAACAAGGTGTGGTCTGCCCCCAACTGTCTAGAGACAACAAGGTGTGGTCTGTCCCCAACTGTCTAGAGACAACAAGGTGTGGTCTGTCCCCAACTGTCCAGAGACAACAAGGTGTGGTCTGCCCCCAGCCCCCCAGAGACAACAAGGTGTGGTCTGCCCCCAACTGTCTAGAGACAACAAGGTGTGGTCTGCCCCCAACTGTCTAGAGACAACAAGGTGTGGTCTGCCCCCAACTGTCTAGAGACAACAAGGTGTGGTCTGCCCCCAACTGTCTAGAGACAACAAGGTGTGGTCTGTCCCCAACTGTCTAGAGACAACAAGGTGTGGTCTGCCCCCAACTGTCCAGAGACAACAAGGTGTGGTCTGCCCCCAACTGTCCAGAGACAACAAGGTGTGGTCTGTCCCCAACTGTCTAGAGACAACAAGGTGTGGTCTGCCCCCAACTGTCCAGAGACAACAAGGTGTGGTCTGCCACCAACTGTCCAGAGACAACAAGGTGTGGTCTGCCCCCAACTGTCCAGAGACAACAAGGTGTGGTCTGTCCCCAACTGTCCAGAGACAACAAGGTGTGGTCTGCCCCCAGCCCCCCAGAGACAACAAGGTGTGGTCTGCCCCCAACTGTCCAGAGACAACAAGGTGTGGTCTGCCCCTAGCCCCCCAGAGACAACAAGGTGTGGTCTGCCCCCAACTGTCTAGAGACAACAAGGTGTGGTCTGCCCCCAGCTGTCTAGAGACAACAAGGTGTGGTCTGCCCCCAACTGTCTAGAGACAACAAGGTGTGGTCTGCCCCCAACTGTCTAGAGACAACAAGGTGTGGTCTTCCCCAACTGTCTAGAGACAACAAGGTGTGGTCTGCCCCCAACTGTCTAGAGACAACAAGGTGTGGTCTGCCCCCAGCCCCAGAGACAGAGACAACAAGGTGTGGTCTGTCCCCAACTGTCTAGAGACAACAAGGTGTGGTCTGCCCCCAGCCCCCAGAGACAACAAGGTGTGGTCTGCCCCCAACTGTCTAGAGACAACAAGGTGTGGTCTGCCCCCAACTGTCTAGAGACAACAAGGTGTGGTCTGCCCCCAACTGTCTAGAGACAACAAGGTGTGGTCTGCCCCCAACTGTCCAGAGACAACAAGGTGTGGTCTGCCCCCAACTGTCCAGAGACAACAAGGTGTGGTCTGTCCCCAACTGTCTAGAGACAACAAGGTGTGGTCTGCCCCCAACTGTCCAGAGACAACAAGGTGTGGTCTGCCCCCAACTGTCCAGAGACAACAAGGTGTGGTCTGCCCCCAACTGTCCAGAGACAACAAGGTGTGGTCTGTCCCCAACTGTCCAGAGACAACAAGGTGTGGTCTGCCCCAGCCCCCAGAGACAACAAGGTGTGGTCTGCCCCCAACTGTCCAGAGACAACAAGGTGTGGTCTGCCCCTAGCCCCCCAGAGACAACAAGGTGTGGTCTGCCCCCAACTGTCTAGAGACAACAAGGTGTGGTCTGCCCCCAGCTGTCTAGAGACAACAAGGTGTGGTATGCCCCCAACTGTCTAGAGACAACAAGGTGTGGTCTGCCCCCAACTGTCTAGAGACAACAAGGTGTGGTCTGCCCCCAACTGTCTAGAGACAACAAGGTGTGGTCTGCCCACAACTGTCCAGAGACAACAAGGTGTGGTCTGCCCCTAGCCCCCCAGAGACAACAAGGTGTGGTCTGCCCCCAACTGTCTAGAGACAACAAGGTGTGGTCTGCCCCCAGCTGTCTAGAGACAACAAGGTGTGGTCTGCCCCCAACTGTCTAGAGACAACAAGGTGTGGTCTGCCCCCAACTGTCTAGAGACAACAAGGTGTGGTCTGCCCCCAACTGTCTAGAGACAACAAGGTGTGGTCTGCCCCCAACTGTCTAGAGACAACAAGGTGTGGTCTGCCCCCAGCCCCCAGAGACAACAAGGTGTGGTCTGTCCCCAACTGTCTAGAGACAACAAGGTGTGGTCTGCCCCCAGCCCCCCAGAGACAACAAGGTGTGGTCTGCCCCCAACTGTCTAGAGACAACAAGGTGTGGTCTGCCCCCAACTGTCTAGAGACAACAAGGTGTGGTCTGCCCCCAACTGTCTAGAGACAACAAGGTGTGGTCTGCCCCCAACTGTCTAGAGACAACAAGGTGTGGTCTGTCCCCAACTGTCTAGAGACAACAAGGTGTGGTCTGCCCCCAACTGTCCAGAGACAACAAGGTGTGGTCTGCCCCCAACTGTCCAGAGACAACAAGGTGTGGTCTGTCCCCAACTGTCTAGAGACAACAAGGTGTGGTCTGCCCCCAACTGTCCAGAGACAACAAGGTGTGGTCTGCCCCCAACTGTCCAGAGACAACAAGGTGTGGTCTGCCCCCAACTGTCCAGAGACAACAAGGTGTGGTCTGTCCCCAACTTTCCAGAGACAACAAGGTGTGGTCTGCCCCCAGCCCCCCAGAGACAACAAGGTGTGGTCTGCCCCCAACTGTCCAGAGACAACAAGGTGTGGTCTGCCCCAGCCCCCAGAGACAACAAGGTGTGGTCTGCCCCCAACTGTCTAGAGACAACAAGGTGTGGTCTGCCCCCAGCTGTCTAGAGACAACAAGGTGTGGTATGCCCCCAACTGTCAGAGACAACAAGGTGTGGTCTGCCCCCAACTGTCTAGAGACAACAAGGTGTGGTCTGCCCCCAACTGTCTAGAGACAACAAGGTGTGGTCTGCCCACAACTGTCTAGAGACAACAAGGTGTGGTCTGCCCCCAGCCCCCCAGAGACAACAAGGTGTGGTCTGCCCCCAACTGTCTAGAGACAACAAGGTGTGGTCTGCCCCCAACTGTCTAGAGACAACAAGGTGTGGTCTGCCCCCAACTGTCTAGAGACAACAAGGTGTGGTCTGCCCCCAACTGTCTAGAGACAACAAGGTGTGGTCTGTCCCCAACCGTCTAGAGACAACAAGGTGTGGTCTGCCCCCAACTGTCCAGAGACAACAAGGTGTGGTCTGCCCCCAACTGTCCAGAGACAACAAGGTGTGGTCTGTCCCCAGCTGTCTAGAGACAACAAGGTGTGGTCTGCCTCCAACTGTCTAGAGACAACAAGGTGTGGTCTGCCCCCAACTGTCCAGAGACAACAAGGTGTGGTCTGCCCCCAACTGTCCAGAGACAACAAGGTGTGGTCTGCCCCCAACTGTCTAGAGACAACAAGGTGTGGTCTGCCCCCAACTGTCCAGAGACAACAAGGTGTGGTCTGCCCCCAACTGTCCAGAGACAACAAGGTGTGGTCTGCCCCCAACTGTCCAGAGACAACAAGGTGTGGTCTGTCCCCAACTGTCCAGAGACAACAAGGTGTGGTCTGCCCCCAGCCCCCCAGAGACAACAAGGTGTGGTCTGCCCCCAACTGTCCAGAGACAACAAGGTGTGGTCTGCCCCCAGCCCCCCAGAGACAACAAGGTGTGGTCTGCCCCCAGATATCCAGAGACAACAAGGTGTGGTCTGCCCCCAGATATCCAGAGACAACAAGGTGTGGTCTGCCCCCAGCCCCCAGAGACAACAAGGTGTGGTCTGCCCCCAGCCCCCAGAGACAACAAGGTGTGGTCTGCCCCCAACTGTCCAGAGACAACAAGGTGTGGTCTGCCCCCAACTGTCCAGAGACAACAAGGTGTGGTCTGCCCCCAACTGTCCAGAGACAACAAGGTGTGGTCTGCCCCCAACTGTCCAGAGACAACAAGGTGTGGTCTGCCCCCAACTGTCCAGAGACAACAAGGTGTGGTCTGCCCCCAACTGTCCAGAGACAACAAGGTGTGGTCTGCCCCCAGCCCCCAGAGACAACAAGGTGTGGTCTGCCCCCAGATATCCAGAGACAAGGTGTGGTCTGCCCCCAACTGTCCAGAGACAACAAGGTGTGGTCTGCCCCCAACTGTCCAGAGACAACAAGGTGTGGTCTGCCCCCAACTGTCCAGAGACAACAAGGTGTGGTCTGCCCCCAACTGTCTAGAGACAACAAGGTGTGGTCTGCCCCCAACTGTCTAGAGACAACAAGGTGTGGTCTGCCCCCAACTGTCCAGAGACAACAAGGTGTGGTCTGCACCCAGCCCCCCAGAGACAACAAGGTGTGGTCTGCCCCCAGCTGTCCAGAGACAACAAGGTGTGGTCTGTCCCCAGATATCCAGAGACAACAAGGTGTGGTCTGCCCCCAGCCCCCCAGAGACAACAAGGTGTGGTCTGCCCCCAGCCCCCCAGAGACAACAAGGTGTGGTCTGCCCCCAACTGTCCAGAGACAACAAGGTGTGGTCTGCCCCCAGCTATCTAGAGACAACAAGGTGTGGTCTGCCCCCAACTGTCTAGAGACAACAAGGTGTGGTCTGCCCCCAGCTGTCTAGAGACAACAAGGTGTGGTCTGCCCCCAGCTGTCCAGAGACAACATGGTGTGGTCTGCCCCCAGATATCCAGAGACAACAATGTGTGGTCTGCCCCCAGCTGTCTAGAGACAACAAGGTGTGGTCTGCCCCCAGCTGTCCATAGACAACAAGGTGTGGTCTGCCCCCAACTGTCCAGAGACAACAAGGTGTGGTCTGTCCCCAACTGTCTAGAGACAACAAGGTGTGGTCTGCCCCCAGCCCCCCAGAGACAACAAGGTGTGGTTCCTCTCTAGATTTCTTCCTAGATTCCTACCATTCTAGGGAGTTTTTCCTAGCCACCGTGCTTCTACATCTGCATTGCTTTCTCTCTGGGGTTTTAGGCGTGGTTTCTGTATAAACACTTTGGGACAAATGCTGATGTAGAAAGGGCTTTATAAATAAATGTGATCCATACTAGCTTGCTATCTAATCATATGATGTAGCCAGCTTACTTAAAAAAATATATTTATACTCGAACGGGCTAGCTAAGCTAGTTAGTTATATTGTCAGCATGCCAAATTTCTTCAGCTCTGGCAAAGATATGATAACTAACCCGGATTTGCAAGGTAAGTGTCTAGCTAGTTAGCATTCAGGGGCTTCGTCTGGTAATCCAAAACAACATGCTGTACTCCTATAGAGTAATTTCAAAATAAATGAAGGCTGGTCTAGTCCAATTATAGCAAAACGTATCAAGGAACACTCAGCAACGTAAACAGCTGGTTGCATTGTAATGGGGTCAGCGGCCTAAATCTGTAGTTACAGTCCCTCTAGAGCGACTTACAAATTGGTGCATTCACCTTATGACATCCAGTGGAACAGTCACTTTACAATAGTGCATCTAAATCTTAAAGGGGGGGGGGGGGGGGGGGGGGAGTGAGAAGGATTACTTATCCTATCCTAGGTATTCCTTAAAGAGGTGGGGTTTCAGGTGTCTCCGGAAGGTGGTGATTGACTCCGCTGTCCTGGCGTCGTGAGGGAGTTTGTTCCACCATTGGGGGGGCCAGAGCAGCGAACAGTTTTGACTGGGCTGAGCGGGTAGTTACAGTCCCTCTATTATCATATAAATTACTTACAAAATAGAGAAAGTCATTTTTCTCATAAAATTATTTTTGAGTGATATTTTCTTTCATTCTAAAGGCTACGTACAAAACTTGTTGTTTAGCAGGAGCTGTTCCAGAAAGTGTTTGTACAGTGCATTCGGAGAGTACTCAGACCCTTTGACTTTTTCCACATTTTGTTACATTACAGCCTTAATTCGCTGTGAGTCATAATCCCAGAATAGAAAGCTTGACAATATCCTGTTTTGTGTTTGACATAGAATTCTTATTGTGATGTTAAAACCTGGACAAACAGAAATCACATCCGTCCCTACCTTGTAGTCTTAACCAGTATAGAAGGCTTGACAATCTCTGAATGTCATTCAACTTGTTGGTGTTTTGTAACAGAGGTCTCTTTCCGTTCCTCAATTGGCCGCTGAACAGTTTGGATCGATTTGATTTGTCAGTTTAAAAAATTATAATATATACACAAAGATTGTTTAAAGTGACCAGGATTGTAGAATAAAGTCGGGGAATTATTTCGATTGTAGTCCGATGTTTTACATAAGTACATACACTACCGGTCAAATGTTTTAGAACATCTACTCATATCAGGGTTTTTCTTTAGTTTTAATACGTTTTCTACATTGTAGAAAAATAGTGAAGACATCAACCCTATGAAATAACACACATGGAATCAGCAACGTGTTTTATATTTTATATTCTTGTAACGGGGTGAATGTCTTGTTGCCGGGAAGTCAGGAGGCTTTAATATCCACCCTGGACCAAAGGTACAGGAGAGCAGAGATGGGTGGTAACATCTTTAATATCCACCCTGGTCCAAAGGTACAGGAGAGTAGAGATGGGTGGTAACAGCTTTAATATACACCCTGGGCCAAAGGTACAGGAGAGCAGAGATGGGTGGTAACAGCTTTAATATCCACCCTGGCCCAAAGGTACAGGAGAGCAGAGATGGGTGGTAACAGCTTTAATATACACCCTGGGCCAAAGGTACAGGAGAGCAGAGATGGGTGGTAACAGCTTTAATATCCACCCTGGCCCAAAGGTACAGGAGAGCAGAGATGGGTGGTAACAGCTTTAATATCCACCCTGGCCCAAAGGCACAGGAGAGCAGAGATGGGTAGGAACAGCTTTAATATCCACCCTGGCCCAAAGGCACAGGAGAGCAGAGATGGGTGGTAACACTGCCTGTCCTGACTCTGAGCCTGACCACTCTGCCTGTCCTGCCTCTTAGCCTGCCTGACCACTCTGCCTGTCCTGACTCTGAGCCTGCCTGATCACTCTGCCTGTCCTGACTCTGAGCCTGCCTGAACACTCTGTCTGTCTTGACCCTGAGCCTGCCTGACCACTCTGCCTGTCCTGACTCTGAGCCTGACCACTCTGCCTGTCCTGACTCTGAGCCTGACCACTCTGCCTGTCCTGACCATGAGCCTGCCTGACCACTCTGCCTGTCCTGACTCTGAGCCTGCCTGACCACTCTGCCTGTTCTGACTCTGAGCCTGCCTGACCACTCTGCCTGTCCTGACTCTGAGCCTGACCACTCTGCCTGTCCTTACTCTTAGCCTGCCTGACCACTCTGCCTGTCCTGACTATGAGCCTGCCTGACCACTCTGCCTGTCCTGACTCTGAGCCTACCTGACCACTCTGCCTGTCCTGACTCTGAGCCTGCCTGACCACTCTGCCTGTCCTGACTCTGAGCCTGCCTGGCCACTCTGTCTGTCCTGACTCTTAGCCTGCCTGAACACTCTGCCTGTCCTGACTCTGAGCCTGACCACTCTGCCTGTCCTGACTCTGAGCCTGCCTGACCACTCTGCCTGTCCTGACTCTGAGCCTGCCTGACCACTCTGCCTGTCCTGACTCTGAGCCTGCCTGACCACTCTGCCTGTCCTGACTCTGAGCCTGCCTGACCACTCTGCCTGTCCTGACTCTGAGCCTTCCTGACCACACTGCCTGTCCTGACTCTGAGCCTGCCTGACCACTCTGCCTGTCCTGACTCTGAGCCTGCCTGACCACTCTGCCTGTCCTGACTCTGAGCCTGCCTGACCACTCTGCCTGTCCTGACTCTGAGCCTGCCTGACCACTCTGCCTGTCCTGGCTCTGAGCCTGCCTGACCACTCTGCCTGTCCTGACTCTGAGCCTTCCTGACCACACTGCCTGTCCTGACTCTGAGCCTGCCTGACCACTCTGCCTGTCCTGACTCTGAGCCTGACCCCTCTGCCTGTCCTGCCTCTTAGCCTGCCTGACCACTCTGCCTGTCCTGACTCTGAGCCTGCCTGACCACTCTCCCTGTCCTGACTCTGAGCCTGACCACTCTGCCTGTCCTGACTCTGAGCCTGCCTGACCACTCTCCCTGTCCTGACTCTGAGCCTGACCACTCTGTCTGTCCTGACTCTGAGCCTGACCACTCTGCCTGTCCTGACTCTGAGCCTGAAAACTCTGCCTGTCCTGACTCTGAGCCTGCCTGACCACTCTGCCTGTCCTGACTCTGAGCCTGCCTGACCACTCTCCCTGTCCTGACTCTGAGCCTGACCACTCTGTCTGTCCTGACTCTGAGCCTGACCACTCTGCCTGTCCTGACTCTGAGCCTGCCTGACCACTCTGTCTGTCCTGACTCTGAGCCTGACCACTCTGCCTGTCCTGACTCTGAGCCTGAAAACTCTGCCTGTCCTGACTCTGTGCCTGCCTGACCACTCTGCCTGTCCTGACTCTGAGCCTGCCTGACCACTCTGCCTGTCCTGACTCTGAGCCTGCCTGACCACTCTGCCTGTCCTGACTCTGAGCCTGACCACTCTGCCTGTCCTGCCTCTTAGCCTACCTGACCACTCTGCCTGTCCTGACTCTTAGCCTGCCTGACCACTCTGCCTGTCCTGACTCTGAGCCTGCCTGACCACTCTGCCTGTCCTGACTCTGAGCCTGCCTGACCACTCTGCCTGTCCCGACTCTGAGACTGCCTGACCACTCTGCCTGTCCTGACTCTGAGCCTGACCACTCTGCCTGTCCTGACTCTGAGCCTGCCTTACCACTCTGCCTGTCCTGACTCTGAGCCTGACCACTCTGCCTGTCCTTACTCTTAGCCTGCCTGACCACTCTGCCTATCCTGACTCTGAGCCTGCCTGACCACTCTGCCTGTCCTGACTCTGAGCCTGCCTGACCACTCTGCCTGTCCTGACTCTGAGCCTGCCTGACCACTCTGTCTGTCCTGACTCAGAGCCTGACCACTCTGCCTGTCCTGACTCTGAGCCTGCCTGACCACTCTGCCTGTCCTGACTCTGAGCCTGCCTGACCACTCTGCCTGTCCTGACTCTGAGCCTGACCACTCTGCCTGTCCTTACTCTTAACCTGCCTGACCACTCTGCCCGTCCTGACTCTGAGCCTGACCCCTCTGCCTGTCCTGCCTCTTAGCCTGCCTGACCACTCTGCCTGTCCTGACTCTGAGCCTACCTGACCACTCTGCCTGTCCTGACTCTGAGCCTGACCACTCTGCCTGTCCTGACTCTGAGCCTGACCACTCTGCCTGTCCTGACCATGAGCCTGCCTGACCACTCTGCCTGTCCTGACTCTGAGCCTGCCTGACCACTCTGCCTGTTCTGACTCTGAGCCTGCCTGACCACTCTGCCTGTCCTGACTCTGAGCCTGACCACTCTGCCTGTCCTTACTCTTAGCCTGCCTGACCACTCTGCCTGTCCTGACTATGAGCCTGCCTGACCACTCTGCCTGTCCTGACTCTGAGCCTACCTGACCACTCTGCCTGTCCTGACTCTGAGCCTGCCTGACCACTCTGCCTGTCCTGACTCTGAGCCTGCCTGGCCACTCTGTCTGTCCTGACTCTTAGCCTGCCTGAACACTCTGCCTGTCCTGACTCTGAGCCTGACCACTCTGCCTGTCCTGACTCTGAGCCTGCCTGACCACTCTGCCTGTCCTGACTCTGAGCCTGCCTGACCACTCTGCCTGTCCTGACTCTGAGCCTGCCTGACCACTCTGCCTGTCCTGACTCTGAGCCTGCCTGACCACTCTGCCTGTCCTGACTCTGAGCCTTCCTGACCACACTGCCTGTCCTGACTCTGAGCCTGCCTGACCACTCTGCCTGTCCTGACTCTGAGCCTGCCTGACCACTCTGCCTGTCCTGACTCTGAGCCTGCCTGACCACTCTGCCTGTCCTGACTCTGAGCCTGCCTGACCACTCTGCCTGTCCTGGCTCTGAGCCTGCCTGACCACTCTGCCTGTCCTGACTCTGAGCCTTCCTGACCACACTGCCTGTCCTGACTCTGAGCCTGCCTGACCACTCTGCCTGTCCTGACTCTGAGCCTGACCCCTCTGCCTGTCCTGCCTCTTAGCCTGCCTGACCACTCTGCCTGTCCTGACTCTGAGCCTGCCTGACCACTCTCCCTGTCCTGACTCTGAGCCTGACCACTCTGTCTGTCCTGACTCTGAGCCTGACCACTCTGCCTGTCCTGACTCTGAGCCTGAAAACTCTGCCTGTCCTGACTCTGAGCCTGCCTGACCACTCTGCCTGTCCTGACTCTGAGCCTGCCTGACCACTCTCCCTGTCCTGACTCTGAGCCTGACCACTCTGTCTGTCCTGACTCTGAGCCTGACCACTCTGCCTGTCCTGACTCTGAGCCTGCCTGACCACTCTGTCTGTCCTGACTCTGAGCCTGACCACTCTGCCTGTCCTGACTCTGAGCCTGAAAACTCTGCCTGTCCTGACTCTGTGCCTGCCTGACCACTCTGCCTGTCCTGACTCTGAGCCTGCCTGACCACTCTGCCTGTCCTGACTCTGAGCCTGCCTGACCACTCTGCCTGTCCTGACTCTGAGCCTGACCACTCTGCCTGTCCTGCCTCTTAGCCTACCTGACCACTCTGCCTGTCCTGACTCTTAGCCTGCCTGACCACTCTGCCTGTCCTGACTCTGAGCCTGCCTGACCACTCTGCCTGTCCTGACTCTGAGCCTGGACTCTGCCTGTCCTGACTCTGAGCCTGACCACTCTGCCTGTCCTGACTCTGAGCCTGCCTTACCACTCTGCCTGTCCTGACTCTGAGCCTGACCACTCTGCCTGTCCTTACTCTTAGCCTGCCTGACCACTCTGCCTATCCTGACTCTGAGCCTGCCTGACCACTCTGCCTGTCCTGACTCTGAGCCTGCCTGACCACTCTGCCTGTCCTGACTCTGAGCCTGCCTGACCACTCTGTCTGTCCTGACTCAGAGCCTGACCACTCTGCCTGTCCTGACTCTGAGCCTGCCTGACCACTCTGCCTGTCCTGACTCTGAGCCTGCCTGACCACTCTGCCTGTCCTGACTCTGAGCCTGACCACTCTGCCTGTCCTTACTCTTAACCTGCCTGACCACTCTGCCCGTCCTGACTCTGAGCCTGACCCCTCTGCCTGTCCTGCCTCTTAGCCTGCCTGACCACTCTGCCTGTCCTGACTCTGAGCCTACCTGACCACTCTGCCTGTCCTGACTCTGAGCCTGACCACTCTGCCTGTCCTGACTCTGAGCCTGCCTGACCACTCAGCCTGTCCTTACTCTTAGCCTGCCTGACCACTCTGCCTATCCTGACTCTGAGCCTGCCTGACCACTCTCCCTGTCCTGACTCTGAGCCTGACCACTCTGCCTGTCCTGACTCTGAGCCTGCCTGACCACTCTGCCTGTCCTGACTCTGAGCCTGACCACTCTGCCTGTCCTGACTCTGAGCCTGCCTGACCACTCTGCCTGTCCTGACTCTTAGCCTGCCTGACCACTCTCCCTGTCCTGACTCTTAGCCTGCCTGACCACTCTGCCTGTCCTGACTCTGAGCCTGCCTGACCACTCTGCCTGTCCTGACTCTGAGCCTGCCTGACCACTCTGCCTGTCCTGACTCTGAGCCTGCCTGACCACTCTGCCTGTCCTGACTCTGAGCCTGCCTGACCACTCTGCCTGTCCTGACTCTGAGCCTGCCTGACCACTCTGCCTATCCTGACTCTGAGCCTGCCTGACCACTCTCCCTGTCCTGACTCTGAGCCTGACCACTCTGCCTGTCCTGACTCTGAGCCTGCCTGACCACTCTGCCTGTCCTGACTCTGAGCCTGACCACTCTGCCTGTCCTGACTCTGAGCCTGCCTGACCACTCTGCCTGTCCTGACTCTGAGCCTGCCTGACCAATCTCCCTGTCCTGACTCTTAACCTGCCTGACCACTCTGCCTGTCCTGACTCTGAGCCTGCCAGACCACTCTGCCTGTCCTGACTCTGAGCCTGCCTGACCACTCTGCCTGTCCTGACTCTGAGCCTGCCTGACCACTCTGCCTGTCCTGACTCTGAGCCTGCCTGACCACTCTACCTGTCCTGACTCTGAGTCTGCTTGACCACTCTGCCTGTCCTGACTCTGAGCCTGCCTGACCACTCTACCTGTCCTGACTCTGAGCCTGCCTGACCACTCTGCCTGTCCTGACTCTGAGCCTGCCTGAACACTCTGCCTGTCCCGACTCTGAGGCTGCCTGACCACTCTGCCTGTCCTGACTCTGAGCCTGACCACTCTGCCTGTCCTGACTCTGAGCCTGCCTGACCACTCTGCCTGTCCTGACTCTGAGCCTGACAACTCTGCCTGTCCTTACTCTTAGCCTGCCTGACCACACTGCCTGTCCTGACTCTGAGCCTGACCACTCTGCCTGTCCTGACTCTGAGCCTGCCTGACCACTCTGCCTGTCCTTACTCTTAGCCTGCCTGACCACTCTGCCTGTCCTGACTCTGAGCCTGCCTGACCACTCTCCCTGTCCTGACTCTGACCCTGACCATAATTCATGTCCTGACTCTGAGCCTGCCTGACCACTCTGCCTGTCATGACTCTTAGCTTGCCTGACCACTCTGCCTGTCCTGACTCTTAGCCTGCCTGAACGCTCTGCCTGTCCTGGCTCTTAGACTGCCTGACTACTCTGCCTGTCCTGACTCTGAGCCTGCCTGACCACTCTCCCTGTCCTGACTCTGACCCTGACCATAATTCATGTCCTGACTCTGAGCCTGCCTGACCACTCTGCCTGTCATGACTCTTAGCTTGCCTGACCACTCTGCATGTCCTGACTCTTAGCCTGCCTGAACGCTCTGCCTGTCCTGGCTCTTAGCCTGCCTGACCACTCTGCCTGTCCTGCCTCTTAGACTGCCTGACTACTCTGCCTGTCCTGACTCTGAGCCTGCCTGACCACTCTGTCTGTCCTGACTCTGAGCCTGCCTGACCACTCTGCCTGTCCTGACTCTGAGCCTGACCCCTCTGCCTGTCCTGACCCTGAGCCTGCCTGACCACTCTGCCTGTCCTGACTCTGAGCCTGCCTGACCACTCTGCCTGTCCTGACTCTAATCCTGACCACTCTGCCTGTCCTGACTCTGAGCCTGACCACTCTGCCTGTCCTTACTCTTAACCTGCCTGACCCCTCTGCCTGTCCTGACCCTGAGCCTGCCTGACCACTCAGCCTGTCCTGACTCTTTGCCTGCCTGACCACTCTGCCTGTCCTGACTATTAGCCTGCCTGACCACTCTGCCTGTCCTGACTCTGAGCCTGACCACTCTGCCTGTCCTGACTCTGAGCCTGACCACTCTGCCTGTCCTGACTCTGAGCCTGCCTGACCACTCTGCCTGTCCTGACTCTGAGCCTGACCACTCTGCCTGTCCTTACTCTTAACCTGCCTGACCACTCTGCCTGTCCTGCCTCTTAGCCTGCCTGACCACTCTGCCTGTCCTGACTCTGAGCCTACCTGACCACTCTGCCTGTCCTGACTCTGAGCCTGACCAGTCTGCCTGTCCTGACTCTGAGCCTGCCTGACCACTCTGCCTGTCTTTACTCTTAGCCTGCCTGACCACTCTGCCTGTCCTGACTCTGAGCCTGCCTGACAACTCTCCCTGTCCTGACACTGACCCTGACCATAATTCCTGTCCTGACTCTGAGCCTTACCATAATTCCTGTCTTTACTCTTAGCCTGCCTGACCACTCTGCCTGTCATGACTATTAGCTTGCCTGACCACTCTGCCTGTCTTGACTCTGAGCCTGCCTGACCACTCTGCCTGTCCTGACTATTAGCTTGCCTGACCACTCTGCCTGTCTTGACTCTGAGCCTGCCTGACCACTCTGCCTGTCCTGACTCTTAGCTTGCCTGACCACTCTGCCTGTCCTGACTCTGAGCCTGCCTGACCACTCTGCCTGTCCTGACTCTTAGCCTGCCTGACCACTCTGCCTGTCCTGACTCTGAGCCTGCCTGACCACTCTGCCTGTCCTGACTCTGAGCCTGCCTGACCACTCTGCCTGTCCTGACTCTGAGCCTGCCTGACCACTCTGCCTGTCCTGACTCTTAGCCTGCCTGACAACTCTGCCTGTCCTTACTCTTAGCCTGCCTGACCACACTGCCTGTCCTGACTCTGAGCCTGACCACTCTGCCTGTCCTGACTCTGAGCCTGCCTGACCACTCTGCCTGTCCTTACTCTTAGCCTGCCTGACCACTCTGCCTGTCCTGACTCTGAGCCTGCCTGACCACTCTCCCTGTCCTGACTCTGACCCTGACCATAATTCATGTCCTGACTCTGAGCCTGCCTGACCACTCTGCCTGTCATGACTCTTAGCTTGCCTGACCACTCTGCCTGTCCTGACTCTTAGCCTGCCTGAACGCTCTGCCTGTCCTGGCTCTTAGACTGCCTGACTACTCTGCCTGTCCTGACTGTGAGCCTGCCTGACCACTCTCCCTGTCCTGACTCTGACCCTGACCATAATTCATGTCCTGACTCTGAGCCTGCCTGACCACTCTGCCTGTCATGACTCTTAGCTTGCCTGACCACTCTGCATGTCCTGACTCTTAGCCTGCCTGAACGCTCTGCCTGTCCTGGCTCTTAGCCTGCCTGACCACTCTGCCTGTCCTGACTCTGAGCCTGCCTGACCACTCTGCCTGTCCTGACTCTGAGCCTGCCTGACCACTCTGCCTGTCCTGACTCTGAGCCTTCCTGACCACACTGCCTGTCCTGACTCTGAGCCTGCCTGACCACTCTGCCTGTCCTGACTCTGAGCCTGACCCCTCTGCCTGTCCTGCCTCTTAGCCTGCCTGACCACTCTGCCTGTCCTGACTCTGAGCCTGCCTGACCACTCTCCCTGTCCTGACTCTGAGCCTGACCACTCTGTCTGTCCTGACTCTGAGCCTGACCACTCTGCCTGTCCTGACTCTGAGCCTGAAAACTCTGCCTGTCCTGACTCTGAGCCTGCCTGACCACTCTGCCTGTCCTGACTCTGAGCCTGCCTGACCACTCTCCCTGTCCTGACTCTGAGCCTGACCACTCTGTCTGTCCTGACTCTGAGCCTGACCACTCTGCCTGTCCTGACTCTGAGCCTGCCTGACCACTCTGTCTGTCCTGACTCTGAGCCTGACCACTCTGCCTGTCCTGACTCTGAGCCTGAAAACTCTGCCTGTCCTGACTCTGTGCCTGCCTGACCACTCTGCCTGTCCTGACTCTGAGCCTGCCTGACCACTCTGCCTGTCCTGACTCTGAGCCTGCCTGACCACTCTGCCTGTCCTGACTCTGAGCCTGACCACTCTGCCTGTCCTGCCTCTTAGCCTGCCTGACCACTCTGCCTGTCCTGACTCTTAGCCTGCCTGACCACTCTGCCTGTCCTGACTCTGAGCCTGCCTGACCACTCTGCCTGTCCTGACTCTGAGCCTGCCTGACCACTCTGCCTGTCCTGACTCTGAGCCTGCCTGAACACTCTGCCTGTCCCGACTCTGAGACTGCCTGACCACTCTGCCTGTCCTGACTCTGAGCCTGACCACTCTGCCTGTCCTGACTCTGAGCCTGCCTTACCACTCTGCCTGTCCTGACTCTGAGCCTGACCACTCTGCCTGTCCTTACTCTTAGCCTGCCTGACCACTCTGCCTATCCTGACTCTGAGCCTGCCTGACCACTCTGCCTGTCCTGACTCTGAGCCTGCCTGACCACTCTGCCTGTCCTGACTCTGAGCCTGCCTGACCACTCTGTCTGTCCTGACTCAGAGCCTGACCACTCTGCCTGTCCTGACTCTGAGCCTGCCTGACCACTCTGCCTGTCCTGACTCTGACCCTGACCACAATGCCTATCCTGACTCTGAGCCTGCCTGACCACTCTGCCTGTCCTGACTCTTAGCCTGCCGGACCACTCTGCCTGTCCTGACTCTTAGCCTGCCTGACCACTCTGCCTGTCCTGACTCTGAGCCTGCCTGACCACTCTGCCTGTCCTGACTCTGAGCCTGACCACTCTGCCTGTCCTTACTCTTAACCTGCCTGACCACTCTGCCCGTCCTGACTCTGAGCCTGACCCCTCTGCCTGTCCTGCCTCTTAGCCTGCCTGACCACTCTGCCTGTCCTGACTCTGAGCCTACCTGACCACTCTGCCTGTCCTGACTCTGAGCCTGACCACTCTGCCTGTCCTGACTCTGAGCCTGCCTGACCACTCAGCCTGTCCTTACTCTTAGCCTGCCTGACCACTCTGCCTATCCTGACTCTGAGCCTGCCTGACCACTCTCCCTGTCCTGACTCTGAGCCTGACCACTCTGCCTGTCCTGACTCTGAGCCTGCCTGACCACTCTGCCTGTCATGACTATTAGCTTGCCTGACTACTCTGCCTGTCCTGACTGTGAGCCTGCCTGACCACTCTCCCTGTCCTGACTCTGACCCTGACCATAATTCATGTCCTGACTCTGAGCCTGCCTGACCACTCTGCCTGTCATGACTCTTAGCTTGCCTGACCACTCTGCATGTCCTGACTCTTAGCCTGCCTGAACGCTCTGCCTGTCCTGGCTCTTAGCCTGCCTGACCACTCTGCCTGTCCTGACTCTGAGCCTGCCTGACCACTCTGCCTGTCCTGACTCTGAGCCTGCCTGACCACTCTGCCTGTCCTGACTCTGAGCCTTCCTGACCACACTGCCTGTCCTGACTCTGAGCCTGCCTGACCACTCTGCCTGTCCTGACTCTGAGCCTGACCCCTCTGCCTGTCCTGCCTCTTAGCCTGCCTGACCACTCTGCCTGTCCTGACTCTGAGCCTGCCTGACCACTCTCCCTGTCCTGACTCTGAGCCTGACCACTCTGTCTGTCCTGACTCTGAGCCTGACCACTCTGCCTGTCCTGACTCTGAGCCTGAAAACTCTGCCTGTCCTGACTCTGAGCCTGCCTGACCACTCTGCCTGTCCTGACTCTGAGCCTGCCTGACCACTCTCCCTGTCCTGACTCTGAGCCTGACCACTCTGTCTGTCCTGACTCTGAGCCTGACCACTCTGCCTGTCCTGACTCTGAGCCTGCCTGACCACTCTGTCTGTCCTGACTCTGAGCCTGACCACTCTGCCTGTCCTGACTCTGAGCCTGAAAACTCTGCCTGTCCTGACTCTGTGCCTGCCTGACCACTCTGCCTGTCCTGACTCTGAGCCTGCCTGACCACTCTGCCTGTCCTGACTCTGAGCCTGCCTGACCACTCTGCCTGTCCTGACTCTGAGCCTGACCACTCTGCCTGTCCTGCCTCTTAGCCTGCCTGACCACTCTGCCTGTCCTGACTCTTAGCCTGCCTGACCACTCTGCCTGTCCTGACTCTGAGCCTGCCTGACCACTCTGCCTGTCCTGACTCTGAGCCTGCCTGACCACTCTGCCTGTCCTGACTCTGAGCCTGCCTGAACACTCTGCCTGTCCCGACTCTGAGACTGCCTGACCACTCTGCCTGTCCTGACTCTGAGCCTGACCACTCTGCCTGTCCTGACTCTGAGCCTGCCTTACCACTCTGCCTGTCCTGACTCTGAGCCTGACCACTCTGCCTGTCCTTACTCTTAGCCTGCCTGACCACTCTGCCTATCCTGACTCTGAGCCTGCCTGACCACTCTGCCTGTCCTGACTCTGAGCCTGCCTGACCACTCTGCCTGTCCTGACTCTGAGCCTGCCTGACCACTCTGTCTGTCCTGACTCAGAGCCTGACCACTCTGCCTGTCCTGACTCTGAGCCTGCCTGACCACTCTGCCTGTCCTGACTCTGACCCTGACCACAATGCCTATCCTGACTCTGAGCCTGCCTGACCACTCTGCCTGTCCTGACTCTTAGCCTGCCGGACCACTCTGCCTGTCCTGACTCTTAGCCTGCCTGACCACTCTGCCTGTCCTGACTCTGAGCCTGCCTGACCACTCTGCCTGTCCTGACTCTGAGCCTGACCACTCTGCCTGTCCTTACTCTTAACCTGCCTGACCACTCTGCCCGTCCTGACTCTGAGCCTGACCCCTCTGCCTGTCCTGCCTCTTAGCCTGCCTGACCACTCTGCCTGTCCTGACTCTGAGCCTACCTGACCACTCTGCCTGTCCTGACTCTGAGCCTGACCACTCTGCCTGTCCTGACTCTGAGCCTGCCTGACCACTCAGCCTGTCCTTACTCTTAGCCTGCCTGACCACTCTGCCTATCCTGACTCTGAGCCTGCCTGACCACTCTCCCTGTCCTGACTCTGAGCCTGACCACTCTGCCTGTCCTGACTCTGAGCCTGCCTGACCACTCTGCCTGTCCTGACTCTGAGCCTGACCACTCTGCCTGTCCTGACTCTGAGCCTGCCTGACCACTCTGCCTGTCCTGACTCTTAGCCTGCCTGACCACTCTCCCTGTCCTGACTCTTAGCCTGCCTGACCACTCTGCCTGTCCTGACTCTGAGCCTGCCTGACCACTCTGCCTGTCCTGACTCTGAGCCTGCCTGACCACTCTGCCTGTCCTGACTCTGAGCCTGCCTGACCACTCTGCCTGTCCTGACTCTGAGCCTGCCTGACCACTCTGCCTGTCCTGACTCTGAGCCTGCCTGACCACTCTGCCTATCCTGACTCTGAGCCTGCCTGACCACTCTCCCTGTCCTGACTCTGAGCCTGACCACTCTGCCTGTCCTGACTCTGAGCCTGCCTGACCACTCTGCCTGTCCTGACTCTGAGCCTGACCACTCTGCCTGTCCTGACTCTGAGCCTGCCTGACCACTCTGCCTGTCCTGACTCTGAGCCTGCCTGACCACTCTCCCTGTCCTGACCTTACTCTGACCACTCTGCCTGTCCTGACTCTGAGCCTGCCAGACCACTCTGCCTGTCCTGACTCTGAGACTGACCACTCTGCCTGTCCTGACTCTGAGCCTGCCTGACCACTCTGCCTGTCCTGACTCTGAGCCTACCTGACCACTCTACCTGTCCTGACTCTGAGTCTGCCTGACCACTCTGCCTGTCCTGACTCTGAGCCTGCCTGACCACTCTACCTGTCCTGACTCTGAGCCTGCCTGACCACTCTGCCTGTCCTGACTCTGAGCCTGCCTGAACACTCTGCCTGTCCCGACTCTGAGGCTGCCTGACCACTCTGCCTGTCCTGACTCTGAGCCTGACCACTCTGCCTGTCCTGACTCTGAGCCTGCCTGACCACTCTGCCTGTCCTGACTCTGAGCCTGACAACTCTGCCTGTCCTTACTCTTAGCCTGCCTGACCACACTGCCTGTCCTGACTCTGAGCCTGACCACTCTGCCTGTCCTGACTCTGAGCCTGCCTGACCACTCTGCCTGTCCTTACTCTTAGCCTGCCTGACCACTCTGCCTGTCCTTACTCTTAGCCTGCCTGACCACTCTGCCTGTCCTGACTCTGAGCCTGCCTGACCACTCTCCCTGTCCTGACTCTGACCCTGACCATAATTCATGTCCTGACTCTGAGCCTGCCTGACCACTCTGCCTGTCATGACTCTTAGCTTGCCTGACCACTCTGCCTGTCCTGACTCTTAGCCTGCCTGAACGCTCTGCCTGTCCTGGCTCTTAGACTGCCTGACTACTCTGCCTGTCCTGACTCTGAGCCTGCCTGACCACTCTCCCTGTCCTGACTCTGACCCTGACCATAATTCATGTCCTGACTCTGAGCCTGCCTGACCACTCTGCCTGTCATGACTCTTAGCTTGCCTGACCACTCTGCATGTCCTGACTCTTAGCCTGCCTGAACGCTCTGCCTGTCCTGGCTCTTAGCCTGCCTGACCACTCTGCCTGTCCTGCCTCTTAGACTGCCTGACTACTCTGCCTGTCCTGACTCTGAGCCTGCCTGACCACTCTGTCTGTCCTGACTCTGAGCCTGCCTGACCACTCTGCCTGTCCTGACTCTGAGCCTGACCCCTCTGCCTGTCCTGACCCTGAGCCTGCCTGACCACTCTGCCTGTCCTGACTCTGAGCCTGCCTGACCACTCTGCCTGTCCTGACTCTAATCCTGACCACTCTGCCTGTCCTGACTCTGAGCCAGACCACTCTGCCTGTCCTTACTCTTAACCTGCCTGACCCCTCTGCCTGTCCTGACTCTGAGCTTGCCTGACCACTCTGCCTGTCCTGACTATTAGCCTGCCTGACCACTCTGCCTGTCCTGACTCTGAGCCTGACCACTCTGCCTGTCCTGACTCTGAGCCTGACCACTCTGCCTGTCCTGACTCTGAGCCTGCCTGACCACTCTGCCTGTCCTGACTCTGAGCCTGACCACTCTGCCTGTCCTTACTCTTAACCTGCCTGACCACTCTGCCTGTCCTGCCTCTTAGCCTGCCTGACCACTCTGCCTGTCCTGACTCTGAGCCTACCTGACCACTCTGCCTGTCCTGACTCTGAGCCTGACCAGTCTGCCTGTCCTGACTCTGAGCCTGCCTGACCACTCTGCCTGTCTTTACTCTTAGCCTGCCTGACCACTCTGCCTGTCATGACTATTAGCTTGCCTGACCACTCTGCCTGTCTTGACTCTGAGCCTGCCTGACCACTCTGCCTGTCCTGACTATTAGCTTGCCTGACCACTCTGCCTGTCTTGACTCTGAGCCTGCCTGACCACTCTGCCTGTCCTGACTCTTAGCTTGCCTGACCACTCTGCCTGTCCTGACTCTGAGCCTGCCTGACCACTCTGCCTGTCCTGACTCTTAGCCTGCCTGACCACTCTGCCTGTCCTGACTCTGAGCCTGCCTGACCACTCTGCCTGTCCTGACTCTGAGCCTGCCTGACCACTCTGCCTGTCCTGACTCTGAGCCTGCCTGACCACTCTGCCTGTCCTGACTCTTAGCCTGCCTGACAACTCTGCCTGTCCTTACTCTTAGCCTGCCTGACCACACTGCCTGTCCTGACTCTGAGCCTGACCACTCTGCCTGTCCTGACTCTGAGCCTGCCTGACCACTCTGCCTGTCCTTACTCTTAGCCTGCCTGACCACTCTGCCTGTCCTGACTCTGATCCTGCCTGACCACTCTCCCTGTCCTGACTCTGACCCTGACCATAATTCATGTCCTGACTCTGAGCCTGCCTGACCACTCTGCCTGTCATGACTCTTAGCTTGCCTGACCACTCTGCCTGTCCTGACTCTTAGCCTGCCTGAACGCTCTGCCTGTCCTGGCTCTTAGACTGCCTGACTACTCTGCCTGTCCTGACTCTGAGCCTGCCTGACCACTCTCCCTGTCCTGACTCTGACCCTGACCATAATTCATGTCCTGACTCTGAGCCTGCCTGACCACTCTGCCTGTCATGACTCTTAGCTTGCCTGACCACTCTGCATGTCCTGACTCTTAGCCTGCCTGAACGCTCTGCCTGTCCTGGCTCTTAGCCTGCCTGACCACTCTGCCTGTCCTGCCTCTTAGACTGCCTGACTACTCTGCCTGTCCTGACTCTGAGCCTGCCTGACCACTCTGTCTGTCCTGACTCTGAGCCTGCCTGACCACTCTGCCTGTCCTGACTCTGAGCCTGACCCCTCTGCCTGTCCTGACCCTGAGCCTGCCTGACCACTCTGCCTGTCCTGACTCTGAGCCTGCCTGACCACTCTGCCTGTCCTGACTCTAATCCTGACCACTCTGCCTGTCCTGACTCTGAGCCTGACCACTCTGCCTGTCCTTACTCTTAACCTGCCTGACCCCTCTGCCTGTCCTGACCCTGAGCCTGCCTGACCACTCAGCCTGTCCTGACTCTTTGCCTGCCTGACCACTCTGCCTGTCCTGACTATTAGCCTGCCTGACCACTCTGCCTGTCCTGACTCTGAGCCTGACCACTCTGCCTGTCCTGACTCTGAGCCTGACCACTCTGCCTGTCCTGACTCTGAGCCTGCCTGACCACTCTGCCTGTCCTGACTCTGAGCCTGACCACTCTGCCTGTCCTTACTCTTAACCTGCCTGACCACTCTGCCTGTCCTGCCTCTTAGCCTGCCTGACCACTCTGCCTGTCCTGACTCTGAGCCTACCTGACCACTCTGCCTGTCCTGACTCTGAGCCTGACCAGTCTGCCTGTCCTGACTCTGAGCCTGCCTGACCACTCTGCCTGTCTTTACTCTTAGCCTGCCTGACCACTCTGCCTGTCCTGACTCTGAGCCTGCCTGACCACTCTCCCTGTCCTGACTCTGACCCTGACCATAATTCCTGTCCTGACTCTGAGCCTGACCATAATTCCTGTCTTTACTCTTAGCCTGCCTGACCACTCTGCCTGTCATGACTATTAGCTTGCCTGACCACTCTGCCTGTCTTGACTCTGAGCCTGCCTGACCACTCTGCCTGTCCTGACTATTAGCTTGCCTGACCACTCTGCCTGTCTTGACTCTGAGCCTGCCTGACCACTCTGCCTGTCCTGACTATTAGCTTGCCTGACCACTCTGCCTGTCTTGACTCTGAGCCTGCCTGACCACTCTGCCTGTCCTGACTCTTAGCTTGCCTGACCACTCTGCCTGTCCTGACTCTGAGCCTGCCTGACCACTCTGCCTGTCCTGACTCTTAGCCTGCCTGACCACTCTGCCTGTCCTGACTCTGAGCCTGCCTGACCACTCTGCCTGTCCTGACTCTGAGCCTGCCTGACCACTCTGCCTGTCCTGACTCTGAGCCTGCCTGACCACTCTGCCTGTCCTGACTCTTAGCCTGCCTGACCACTCTGCCTGTCCTGACTCTGAGCCTGCCTGACCACACTGCCTGTCCTGACTCTGAGCCTGCCTGACCACTCTGCCTGTCCTGACCCTGAGCCTGCCTGACCACTCTGCCTGTCCTGACTCTGAGCCTGACCACTCTGCCTGTCCTGCCTCTTAGCCTGCCTGACCACTCTGCCTGTCCTGACTCTGAGCCTGCCTGAACACTCTGCCTGTCCTGACTCTGAGCCTGCCTGACCACTCTGCCTGTCCTGACTCTGAGCCTGACCACTCTGCCTGTCCTGACTCTGAGCCTGCCTGACCACTCTGCCTGTCCTGACTCTGAGCCTGACCACTCTGCCTGTCCTTACTCTTAGTCTGCTTGACCACTCTGCCTGTCCTGCCTCTTAGCCTGCCTGACCACTCTGCCTGTCCTGACTCTGAGCCTGCCTGACCACTCTGCCTGTCCTGACTCTGAGCCTGCCTGAACACTCTGCCTGTCCTGACTCTGAGCCTGCCTGACCACTCTGCCTATCCTGTGAGCCTGACCACTCTGCCTGTCCTGACTCTGAGCCTGACTCTGCCTGTCCTTACTCTTAGCCTGCCTGACCACTCTGCCTGTCCTGACTCTGAGCCTGCCTGACCACTCTGCCTGTCCTGACTCTGAGCCTGCCTGACCACTCTGCCTGTCCTGACTCTGAGCCTGCCTGACCACTCTGCCTGTCCTGACTCTAAGCCTGACCACTCTGCCTGTCCTGACCTGACCCTGACCACAATGCCTGTCCTGACTCTGAGCCTGCCTGACCACTCAGCCTGTCCTGACTCTTAGCCTGCCTGACCCCTCTGCCTGTCCTGACTCTTAGCCTGCCTGACCACTCTGCCTGTCCTGACTCTGAGCCTGACCACTCTGCCTGTCCTGACTCTGAGCCTGCCTGACCACTCTGCCTGTCCTGACTCTGAGCCTGACCACTCTGCCTGTCCTTACTCTTAACCTGCCTGACCACTCTGCCTGTCCTGCCTCTTAGCCTGCCTGACCACTCTGCCTGTCCTGACTCTGAGCCTACCTGACCACTCTGCCTGTCCTGACTCTGAGCCTGACCACTCTGCCTGTCCTGACTCTGAGCCTGCCTGACCACTCTCCCTGTCCTGACTCTGACCCTGACCATAATTCCTGTCCTGACTCTGAGCCTGACCACTCTGCCTGTCCTACTCTTAGTCTACTTGAACACTCTGCCTGTCCTGACTCTGAGCCTGACCACTCTGCCTATCCTGACTCTGAGCCTGCCTGACCACTCTGCCTGTCCTGCCTCTTAGCCTGCCTGACCACTCTGCCTGTCCTGACTCTGAGCCTGCCTGACCACTCTGCCTGTCCTGACTCTGAGCCTGACCACTCTGCCTGTCCTTACTCTTAGTCTGCTTGACCACTCTGCCTGTCCTGCCTCTTAGCCTGCCTGACCACTCTGCCTGTCCTGACTCTGAGCCTGCCTGACCACTCTGCCTGTCCTGACTCTGAGCCTGCCTGAACACTCTGCCTGTCCTGACTCTGAGCCTGCCTGACCACTCTGCCTATCCTGACTCTGAGCCTGACCACTCTGCCTGTCCTGACCTGAGCCTGACTCTGCCTGTCCTGACTCTTAGCCTGCCTGACCACTCTGCCTGTCCACTCTTAGCCTGCCTGACCACTCTGCCTGTCCTGACTCTGAGCCTGCCTGACCACTCTGCCTGTCCTGACTCTGAGCCTGCCTGACCACTCTGCCTGTCCTGACTCTAAGCCTGCCTGACCACTGCCTGTCCTGACTCTGAGCCTGCCTGACCACAAGCCTGTCCTGACTCTGAGCCTGCCTGACCACTCTGCCTGTCCTGACTCTTAGCCTGCCTGACCACTCTGCCTGTCCTGACTCTGAGCCTGACCACTCTGCCTGTCCTGACTCTGAGCCTGCCTGACCACTCTGCCTGTCCTGACTCTGAGCCTGACCAGTCTGCCTGTCCTGACTCTGAGCCTGCCTGACCACTCTGCCTGTCTTTACTCTTAGCCTGCCTGACCACTCTGCCTGTCATGACTATTAGCTTGCCTGACCACTCTGCCTGTCTTGACTCTGAGCCTGCCTGACCACTCTGCCTGTCCTGACTATTAGCTTGCCTGACCACTCTGCCTGTCTTGACTCTGAGCCTGCCTGACCACTCTGCCTGTCCTGACTCTTAGCTTGCCTGACCACTCTGCCTGTCCTGACTCTGAGCCTGCCTGACCACTCTGCCTGTCCTGACTCTTAGCCTGCCTGACCACTCTGCCTGTCCTGACTCTGAGCCTGCCTGACCACTCTGCCTGTCCTGACTCTGAGCCTGCCTGACCACTCTGCCTGTCCTGACTCTGAGCCTGCCTGACCACTCTGCCTGTCCTGACTCTTAGCCTGCCTGACAACTCTGCCTGTCCTTACTCTTAGCCTGCCTGACCACACTGCCTGTCCTGACTCTGAGCCTGACCACTCTGCCTGTCCTGACTCTGAGCCTGCCTGACCACTCTGCCTGTCCTTACTCTTAGCCTGCCTGACCACTCTGCCTGTCCTGACTCTGAGCCTGCCTGACCACTCTCCCTGTCCTGACTCTGACCCTGACCATAATTCATGTCCTGACTCTGAGCCTGCCTGACCACTCTGCCTGTCATGACTCTTAGCTTGCCTGACCACTCTGCCTGTCCTGACTCTTAGCCTGCCTGAACGCTCTGCCTGTCCTGGCTCTTAGACTGCCTGACTACTCTGCCTGTCCTGACTCTGAGCCTGCCTGACCACTCTCCCTGTCCTGACTCTGACCCTGACCATAATTCATGTCCTGACTCTGAGCCTGCCTGACCACTCTGCCTGTCATGACTCTTAGCTTGCCTGACCACTCTGCATGTCCTGACTCTTAGCCTGCCTGAACGCTCTGCCTGTCCTGGCTCTTAGCCTGCCTGACCACTCTGCCTGTCCTGCCTCTTAGACTGCCTGACTACTCTGCCTGTCCTGACTCTGAGCCTGCCTGACCACTCTGTCTGTCCTGACTCTGAGCCTGCCTGACCACTCTGCCTGTCCTGACTCTGAGCCTGACCCCTCTGCCTGTCCTGACCCTGAGCCTGCCTGACCACTCTGCCTGTCCTGACTCTGAGCCTGCCTGACCACTCTGCCTGTCCTGACTCTAATCCTGACCACTCTGCCTGTCCTGACTCTGAGCCTGACCACTCTGCCTGTCCTTACTCTTAACCTGCCTGACCCCTCTGCCTGTCCTGACCCTGAGCCTGCCTGACCACTCAGCCTGTCCTGACTCTTTGCCTGCCTGACCACTCTGCCTGTCCTGACTATTAGCCTGCCTGACCACTCTGCCTGTCCTGACTCTGAGCCTGACCACTCTGCCTGTCCTGACTCTGAGCCTGACCACTCTGCCTGTCCTGACTCTGAGCCTGCCTGACCACTCTGCCTGTCCTGACTCTGAGCCTGACCACTCTGCCTGTCCTTACTCTTAACCTGCCTGACCACTCTGCCTGTCCTGCCTCTTAGCCTGCCTGACCACTCTGCCTGTCCTGACTCTGAGCCTACCTGACCACTCTGCCTGTCCTGACTCTGAGCCTGACCAGTCTGCCTGTCCTGACTCTGAGCCTGCCTGACCACTCTGCCTGTCTTTACTCTTAGCCTGCCTGACCACTCTGCCTGTCCTGACTCTGAGCCTGCCTGACCACTCTCCCTGTCCTGACTCTGACCCTGACCATAATTCCTGTCCTGACTCTGAGCCTGACCATAATTCCTGTCTTTACTCTTAGCCTGCCTGACCACTCTGCCTGTCATGACTATTAGCTTGCCTGACCACTCTGCCTGTCTTGACTCTGAGCCTGCCTGACCACTCTGCCTGTCCTGACTATTAGCTTGCCTGACCACTCTGCCTGTCTTGACTCTGAGCCTGCCTGACCACTCTGCCTGTCCTGACTATTAGCTTGCCTGACCACTCTGCCTGTCTTGACTCTGAGCCTGCCTGACCACTCTGCCTGTCCTGACTCTTAGCTTGCCTGACCACTCTGCCTGTCCTGACTCTGAGCCTGCCTGACCACTCTGCCTGTCCTGACTCTTAGCCTGCCTGACCACTCTGCCTGTCCTGACTCTGAGCCTGCCTGACCACTCTGCCTGTCCTGACTCTGAGCCTGCCTGACCACTCTGCCTGTCCTGACTCTGAGCCTGCCTGACCACTCTGCCTGTCCTGACTCTTAGCCTGCCTGACCACTCTGCCTGTCCTGACTCTGAGCCTGCCTGACCACACTGCCTGTCCTGACTCTGAGCCTGCCTGACCACTCTGCCTGTCCTGACCCTGAGCCTGCCTGACCACTCTGCCTGTCCTGACTCTGAGCCTGACCACTCTGCCTGTCCTGCCTCTTAGCCTGCCTGACCACTCTGCCTGTCCTGACTCTGAGCCTGCCTGAACACTCTGCCTGTCCTGACTCTGAGCCTGCCTGACCACTCTGCCTGTCCTGACTCTGAGCCTGACCACTCTGCCTGTCCTGACTCTGAGCCTGCCTGACCACTCTGCCTGTCCTGACTCTGAGCCTGACCACTCTGCCTGTCCTTACTCTTAGTCTGCTTGACCACTCTGCCTGTCCTGCCTCTTAGCCTGCCTGACCACTCTGCCTGTCCTGACTCTGAGCCTGCCTGACCACTCTGCCTGTCCTGACTCTGAGCCTGCCTGAACACTCTGCCTGTCCTGACTCTGAGCCTGCCTGACCACTCTGCCTATCCTGACTCTGAGCCTGACCACTCTGCCTGTCCTGACTCTGAGCCTGACCTCTCTGCCTGTCCTTACTCTTAGCCTGCCTGACCACTCTGCCTGTCCTGCCTCTTAGGCTGCCTGACCACTCTCCCTGTCCTGACCCTGAGCCTGCCTGACCACTCTGCCTGTCCTGACTCTGAGCCTGCCTGACCACTCTGCCTGTCCTGACTCTAAGCCTGACCACTCTGCCTGTCCTGACTCTGACCCTGACCACAATGCCTGTCCTGACTCTGAGCCTGCCTGACCACTCAGCCTGTCCTGACTCTTAGCCTGCCTGACCCCTCTGCCTGTCCTGACTCTTAGCCTGCCTGACCACTCTGCCTGTCCTGACTCTGAGCCTGACCACTCTGCCTGTCCTGACTCTGAGCCTGCCTGACCACTCTGCCTGTCCTGACTCTGAGCCTGACCACTCTGCCTGTCCTTACTCTTAACCTGCCTGACCACTCTGCCTGTCCTGCCTCTTAGCCTGCCTGACCACTCTGCCTGTCCTGACTCTGAGCCTACCTGACCACTCTGCCTGTCCTGACTCTGAGCCTGACCACTCTGCCTGTCCTGACTCTGAGCCTGCCTGACCACTCTCCCTGTCCTGACTCTGACCCTGACCATAATTCCTGTCCTGACTCTGAGCCTGACCACTCTGCCTGTCCTTACTCTTAGTCTACTTGAACACTCTGCCTGTCCTGACTCTGAGCCTGACCACTCTGCCTATCCTGACTCTGAGCCTGCCTGACCACTCTGCCTGTCCTGCCTCTTAGCCTGCCTGACCACTCTGCCTGTCCTGACTCTGAGCCTGCCTGACCACTCTGCCTGTCCTGACTCTGAGCCTGACCACTCTGCCTGTCCTTACTCTTAGTCTGCTTGACCACTCTGCCTGTCCTGCCTCTTAGCCTGCCTGACCACTCTGCCTGTCCTGACTCTGAGCCTGCCTGACCACTCTGCCTGTCCTGACTCTGAGCCTGCCTGAACACTCTGCCTGTCCTGACTCTGAGCCTGCCTGACCACTCTGCCTATCCTGACTCTGAGCCTGACCACTCTGCCTGTCCTGACTCTGAGCCTGACCTCTCTGCCTGTCCTTACTCTTAGCCTGCCTGACCACTCTGCCTGTCCTGCCTCTTAGGCTGCCTGACCACTCTCCCTGTCCTGACCCTGAGCCTGCCTGACCACTCTGCCTGTCCTGACCCTGAGCCTGCCTGACCACAATGCCTGTCCTGACTCTGAGCCTGCCTGACCACTCAGCCTGTCCTGACTCTTAGCCTGCCTGACCCCTCTGCCTGTCCTGACTCTTAGCCTGCCTGACCACTCTGCCTGTCCTGACTCTGAGCCTGACCACTCTGCCTGTCCTGACTCTGAGCCTGCCTGACCACTCTGCCTGTCCTGACTCTGAGCCTGACCACTCTGCCTGTCCTTACTCTTAACCTGCCTGACCACTCTGCCTGTCCTGCCTCTTAGCCTGCCTGACCACTCTGCCTGTCCTGACTCTGAGCCTACCTGACCACTCTGCCTGTCCTGACTGAGCCTGACCACTGCCTGTCCTGACTCTGAGCCTGCCTGACCACTCTCCCTGTCCTGACTCTGACCCTGACCATAATTCCTGTCCTGACTCTGAGCCTGACCACTCTGCCTGACCACTCTGAACACTCTGCCTGTCCTGACTCTGAGCCTGCCTGACCACTCTGCCTGTCCTGCCTCTTAGCCTGCCTGACCACTCTGCCTGTCCTGACTCTGAGCCTGCCTGACCACTCTGCCTGTCCTGACTCTGAGCCTGACCACTCTGCCTGACCTAGTCTGCTTGACCACTCTGCCTGTCCTGCCTCTTAGCCTGCCTGACCACTCTGCCTGTCCTGACTCTGAGCCTGCCTGACCACTCTGCCTGTCCTGACTCTGAGCCTGCCTGAACACTCTGCCTGTCCTGACTCTGAGCCTGCCTGACCACTCTGCCTATCCTGACTCTGAGCCTGACCACTCTGCCTGTCCTGACTCTGAGCCTGACCTCTCTGCCTGTCCTTACTCTTAGCCTGCCTGACCACTCTGCCTGTCCTGCCTCTTAGGCTGCCTGACCACTCTCCCTGTCCTGACCCTGAGCCTGCCTGACCACTCTGCCTGTCCTGACTCTGAGCCTGCCTGACCACTCTGCCTGTCCTGACTCTGAGCCTGACCCCTCTGCCTGTCCTGACCCTGAGCCTGCCTGACCACTCTTCCTGTCCTGACTCTGAGCCTGCCTGACCACTCTGCCTGTCCTGACTCTAAGCCTGACCACTCTGCCTGTCCTGACTCTGACCCTGACCACAATGCCTGTCCTGACTCTGAGACTGCCTGACCACTCAGCCTGTCCTGACTCTTAGCCTGCCTGACCACTCAGCCTGTCCTGACTCTTAGCCTGCCTGACCACTCTGCCTGTCCTGACTCTGAGCCTGCCTGACCACTCTGCCTGTCCTGACTCTGAGCCTGACCACTCTGCCTGTCCTTACTCTTAACCTGCCTGACCACTCTGCCCGTCCTGCCTCTTAGCCTGCCTGACCACTCTGCCGGTCCTGACTCGGAGTCTACCTGACCACTCTGCCTGTCCTGACTCTGAGCTTGACCACTCTGCCTGTCCTGACTCTGAGCCTGCCTGACCACTCTGCCTGTCCTTACTCTTAGCCTGCCTGACCACTCTGCCTGTCCTGACTCTGAGCCTGCCTGACCACTCTCCCTGTCCTGACTCTGACCCTGACCATAATTCCTGTCCTGACTCTGAGCCTGCCTGACCACTCTGCTTGTCCTGACTCTGAGCCTGCCTGACCACTCTGCCTGTCCTGACTCTTAGCCTGCCTGAACGCTCTGCCTGTCCTGGCTCTTAGCCTGCCTGACCACTCTGCCTGTCCTGCCTCTTAGACTGCCTGAACACTCTGCCTGTCCTGACTCTGAGCCTGCCTGACCACTCTGCCTGTCCTGACTCTGAGCCTGACCCCTCTGCCTGTCCTGACCCTGAGCCTGCCTGACCACTCTTCCTGTCCTGACTCTGAGCCTGCCTGACCACTCTGCCTGTCCTGACTCTAAGCCTGACCACTCTGCCTGTCCTGACTCTGACCCTGACCACAATGCCTGTCCTGACTCTGAGACTGCCTGACCACTCAGCCTGTCCTGACTCTTAGCCTGCCTGACCACTCAGCCTGTCCTGACTCTTAGCCTGCCTGACCACTCTGCCTGTCCTGACTCTGAGCCTGCCTGACCACTCTGCTTGTCCTGACTCTGAGCCTGCCTGACCACTCTGCCTGTCCTGACTCTTAGCCTGCCTGAACGCTCTGCCTGTCCTGGCTCTTAGCCTGCCTGACCACTCTGCCTGTCCTGCCTCTTAGACTGCCTGAACACTCTGCCTGTCCTGACTCTGAGCCTGCCTGACCACTCTGCCTGTCCTGACTCTGAGCCTGCCTGACCACTCTGCCTGTCCTGACTCTGAGCCTGACCACTCTGCCTGTCCTTACTCTTAACCTGCCTGACCACTCTGCCTGTCCTGACTCTGAGCCTACCTGACCACTCTGCCTGTCCTGACTCTGAGCCTGACCACTCTGCCTGTCCTGACTCTGAGCCTGCCTGACCACTCTGCCTGTCCTGACTCTGAGCCTGCCTGACCACTCTGCCTGTCCTGCCTCTTAGCCTGCCTGACCACTCTGCCTGTCCTGACTCTGAGCCTGCCTGACCACTCTGCCTGTCCTGACTCTGAGCCTGCATGACCACTCTCCCTGTCCTGACTCTGACCCTGACCATAATTCCTGTCCTGACTCTAAGCCTGCCTGACCACTCTGCCTGTCCTGACTCTGAGCCTGCCTGACCACTCTGCCTGTCCTGACTCTTAGCCTGCCTGAATGCTCTGCCTGTCCTGACTCTTAGCCTGCCTGACCACTCTGCCTGTCCTGCCTCTTAGACTGCCTGAACACTCTGCCTGTCCTGACTCTGAGCCTGCCTGACCACTCTTCCTGTCCTGACTCTGAGCCTGCCTGACCACTCTGCCTGTCCTGACTCTAAGCCTGACCACTCTGCCTGTCCTGACTCTGACCCTGACCACAATGCCTGTCCTGACTCTGAGACTGCCTGACCACTCAGCCTGTCCTGACTCTTAGCCTGCCTGACCACTCAGCCTGTCCTGACTCTTAGCCTGCCTGACCACTCTGCCTGTCCTGACTCTGAGCCTGCCTGACCACTCTGCCTGTCCTGACTCTGAGCCTGCCTGACCACTCTGCCTGTCCTGACTCTGAGCCTGACCACTCTGCCTGTCCTTACTCTTAACCTGCCTGACCACTCTGCCTGTCCTGACTCTGAGCCTACCTGACCACTCTGCCTGTCCTGACTCTGAGCCTGACCACTCTGCCTGTCCTGACTCTGAGCCTGCCTGACCACTCTGCCTGTCCTGACTCTGAGCCTGCCTGACCACTCTGCCTGTCCTGCCTCTTAGCCTGCCTGACCACTCTGCCTGTCCTGACTCTGAGCCTGCCTGACCACTCTGCCTGTCCTGACTCTGAGCCTGCATGACCACTCTCCCTGTCCTGACTCTGACCCTGACCATAATTCCTGTCCTGACTCTAAGCCTGCCTGACCACTCTGCCTGTCCTGACTCTGAGCCTGCCTGACCACTCTGCCTGTCCTGACTCTTAGCCTGCCTGAATGCTCTGCCTGTCCTGACTCTTAGCCTGCCTGACCACTCTGCCTGTCCTGCCTCTTAGACTGCCTGAACACTCTGCCTGTCCTGACTCTGAGCCTGCCTGACCACTCTGCCTGTCCTGACTCTGAGCCTGCCTGACCACTCTGCCTGTCCTGACTCTGAGCCTGCCTGACCACTCTGCCTGTCCTGACTCTGAGCCTGCCTGACCACTCTGCCTGTCCTGACTCTGAGCCTAACCCCTCTGCCTGTCCTGACCCTGAGCCTGCCTGACCACTCTTCCTGTCCTGACTCTGAGCCTGCCTGACCACTCTGCCTGTCCTGACTCTAAGCCTGACCACTCTGCCTGTCCTGACTCTGACCACAATGCCTGTCCTGACTCTGAGCCTGCCTGACCACTCAGCCTGTCCTGACTCTTAGCCTGCCTGACCACTCTGCCTGTCCTGACTCGGAGTCTACCTGACCACTCTGCCTGTCCTGACTCTGAGCTTGACCACTCTGCCTGTCCTGACTCTGAGCCTGCCTGACCACTCTGCCTGTCCTTACTCTTAGCCTGCCTGACCACTCTGCCTGTCCTGACTCTGAGTCTGCCTGACCACTCTCCCTGTCCTGACTCTGACCCTGACCATAATTCCTGTCCTGACTCTGAGCCTGCCTGACCACTCTGCTTGTCCTGACTCTGAGCCTGCCTGACCACTCTGCCTGTCCTGACTCTTAGCCTGCCTGAACGCTCTGCCTGTCCTGGCTCTTAGCCTGCCTGACCACTCTGCCTGTCCTGCCTCTTAGCCTGCCTGACCACTCTGCCTGTCCTGACTCTGAGCCTGCCTGACCACTCTGCCTGTCCTGACTCTGAGCCTGCCTGACCACTCTGCCTGTCCTGACTCTGAGCCTGCCTGACCACTCTGCCTGTCCTGACTCTGAGCCTGCCTGACCACTCTGCCTGTCCTGACTCTGAGCCTGACCCCTCTGCCTGTCCTGACCCTGAGCCTGCCTGACCACTCTTCCTGTCCTGACCCTGAGCCTGCCTGACCACTCTGCCTGTCCTGACTCTAAGCCTGACCACTCTGCCTGTCCTGACTCTGACCCTGACCACAATGCCTGTCCTGACTCTGAGACTGCCTGACCACTCAGCCTGTCCTGACTCTTAGCCTGCCTGACCACTCAGCCTGTCCTGACTCTTAGCCTGCCTGACCACTCTGCCTGTCCTGACTCTGAGCCTGCCTGACCACTCTGCCTGTCCTGACTCTGAGCCTGCCTGACCACTCTGCCTGTCCTGACTCTGAGCCTGACCACTCTGCCTGTCCTTACTCTTAACCTGCCTGACCACTCTGCCTGTCCTGACTCTGAGCCTACCTGACCACTCTGCCTGTCCTGACTCTGAGCCTGACCACTCTGCCTGTCCTGACTCTGAGCCTGCCTGACCACTCTGCCTGTCCTGACCCTGAGCCTGCCTGACCACTCTGCCTGTCCTGACTCTGAGCCTGACCACTCTGCCTGTCCTGCCTCTTAGCCTGCCTGACCACTCTGCCTGTCCTGACTCTGAGCCTGCCTGACCACTCTGCCTGTCCTGACTCTGAGCCTGCATGACCACTCTCCCTGTCCTGACTCTGACCCTGACCATAATTCCTGTCCTGACTCTAAGCCTGCCTGACCACTCTGCCTGTCCTGACTCTGAGCCTGCCTGACCACTCTGCCTGTCCTGACTCTTAGCCTGCCTGAATGCTCTGCCTGTCCTGACTCTTAGCCTGCCTGACCACTCTGCCTGTCCTGCCTCTTAGACTGCCTGAACACTCTGCCTGTCCTGACTCTGAGCCTGCCTGACCACTCTGCCTGTCCTGACTCTGAGCCTGCCTGACCACTCTGCCTGTCCTGACTCTGAGCCTGCCTGACCACTCTGCCTGTCCTGACTCTGAGCCTGCCTGACCACTCTGCCTGTCCTGACTCTGAGCCTAACCCCTCTGCCTGTCCTGACCCTGAGCCTGCCTGACCACTCTTCCTGTCCTGACTCTGAGCCTGCCTGACCACTCTGCCTGTCCTGACTCTAAGCCTGACCACTCTGCCTGTCCTGACTCTGACCACAATGCCTGTCCTGACTCTGAGCCTGCCTGACCACTCAGCCTGTCCTGACTCTTAGCCTGCCTGACCACTCTGCCTGTCCTGACTCGGAGTCTACCTGACCACTCTGCCTGTCCTGACTCTGAGCTTGACCACTCTGCCTGTCCTGACTCTGAGCCTGCCTGACCACTCTGCCTGTCCTTACTCTTAGCCTGCCTGACCACTCTGCCTGTCCTGACTCTGAGTCTGCCTGACCACTCTCCCTGTCCTGACTCTGACCCTGACCATAATTCCTGTCCTGACTCTGAGCCTGCCTGACCACTCTGCTTGTCCTGACTCTGAGCCTGCCTGACCACTCTGCCTGTCCTGACTCTTAGCCTGCCTGAACGCTCTGCCTGTCCTGGCTCTTAGCCTGCCTGACCACTCTGCCTGTCCTGCCTCTTAGCCTGCCTGACCACTCTGCCTGTCCTGACTCTGAGCCTGCCTGACCACTCTGCCTGTCCTGACTCTGAGCCTGCCTGACCACTCTGCCTGTCCTGACTCTGAGCCTGCCTGACCACTCTGCCTGTCCTGACTCTGAGCCTGCCTGACCACTCTGCCTGTCCTGACTCTGAGCCTGACCCCTCTGCCTGTCCTGACCCTGAGCCTGCCTGACCACTCTTCCTGTCCTGACCCTGAGCCTGCCTGACCACTCTGCCTGTCCTGACTCTAAGCCTGACCACTCTGCCTGTCCTGACTCTGACCCTGACCACAATGCCTGTCCTGACTCTGAGACTGCCTGACCACTCAGCCTGTCCTGACTCTTAGCCTGCCTGACCACTCAGCCTGTCCTGACTCTTAGCCTGCCTGACCACTCTGCCTGTCCTGACTCTGAGCCTGCCTGACCACTCTGCCTGTCCTGACTCTGAGCCTGCCTGACCACTCTGCCTGTCCTGACTCTGAGCCTGACCACTCTGCCTGTCCTTACTCTTAACCTGCCTGACCACTCTGCCTGTCCTGACTCTGAGCCTACCTGACCACTCTGCCTGTCCTGACTCTGAGCCTGACCACTCTGCCTGTCCTGACTCTGAGCCTGCCTGACCACTCTGCCTGTCCTGACCCTGAGCCTGCCTGACCACTCTGCCTGTCCTGACTCTGAGCCTGACCACTCTGCCTGTCCTGCCTCTTAGCCTGCCTGACCACTCTGCCTGTCCTGACTCTGAGCCTGCCTGACCACTCTGCCTGTCCTGACTCTGAGCCTGCATGACCACTCTCCCTGTCCTGACTCTGACCCTGACCATAATTCCTGTCCTGACTCTAAGCCTGCCTGACCACTCTGCCTGTCCTGACTCTGAGCCTGCCTGACCACTCTGCCTGTCCTGACTCTTAGCCTGCCTGAATGCTCTGCCTGTCCTGACTCTTAGCCTGCCTGACCACTCTGCCTGTCCTGCCTCTTAGACTGCCTGAACACTCTGCCTGTCCTGACTCTGAGCCTGCCTGACCACTCTGCCTGTCCTGACTCTGAGCCTGCCTGACCACTCTGCCTGTCCTGACTCTGAGCCTGCCTGACCACTCTGCCTGTCCTGACTCTGAGCCTGCCTGACCACTCTGCCTGTCCTGACTCTAAGCCTGACCACTCTGCCTGTCCTGACTCTGACCACAATGCCTGTCCTGACTCTGAGCCTGCCTGACCACTCAGCCTGTCCTGACTCTTAGCCTGCCTGACCACTCTGCCTGTCCTGACTCGGAGTCTACCTGACCACTCTGCCTGTCCTGACTCTGAGCTTGACCACTCTGCCTGTCCTGACTCTGAGCCTGCCTGACCACTCTGCCTGTCCTTACTCTTAGCCTGCCTGACCACTCTGCCTGTCCTGACTCTGAGCCTGCCTGACCACTCTCCCTGTCCTGACTCTGACCCTGACCATAATTCCTGTCCTGACTCTGAGCCTGCCTGACCACTCTGCTTGTCCTGACTCTGAGCCTGCCTGACCACTCTGCCTGTCCTGACTCTTAGCCTGCCTGAACGCTCTGCCTGTCCTGGCTCTAGCCTGCCTGACCACTCTGCCTGTCCTGCCTCTTAGCCTGCCTGACCACTCTGCCTGTCCTGACTCTGAGCCTGCCTGACCACTCTGCCTGTCCTGACTCTGAGCCTGCCTGACCACTCTGCCTGTCCTGACTCTGAGCCTGCCTGACCACTCTGCCTGTCCTGACTCTGAGCCTGCCTGACCACTCTGCCTGTCCTGACTCTGAGCCTGACCCTCTGCCTGTCCTGACCCTGAGCCTGCCTGACCACTCTTCCTGTCCTGACCCTGAGCCTGCCTGACCACTCTGCCTGTCCTGACTCTAAGCCTGACCACTCTGCCTGTCCTGACTCTGACCCTGACCACAATGCCTGTCCTGACTCTGAGACTGCCTGACCACTCAGCCTGTCCTGACTCTTAGCCTGCCTGACCACTCAGCCTGTCCTGACTCTTAGCCTGCCTGACCACTCTGCCTGTCCTGACTCTGAGCCTGCCTGACCACTCTGCCTGTCCTGACTCTGAGCCTGCCTGACCACTCTGCCTGTCCTGACTCTGAGCCTGACCACTCTGCCTGTCCTTACTCTTAACCTGCCTGACCACTCTGCCTGTCCTGACTCTGAGCCTACCTGACCACTCTGCCTGTCCTGACTCTGAGCCTGACCACTCTGCCTGTCCTGACTCTGAGCCTGCCTGACCACTCTGCCTGTCCTGACCCTGAGCCTGCCTGACCACTCTGCCTGTCCTGACTCTGAGCCTGACCACTCTGCCTGTCCTGCCTCTTAGCCTGCCTGACCACTCTGCCTGTCCTGACTCTGAGCCTGCCTGACCACTCTGCCTGTCCTGACTCTGAGCCTGCATGACCACTCTCCCTGTCCTGACTCTGACCCTGACCATAATTCCTGTCCTGACTCTAAGCCTGCCTGACCACTCTGCCTGTCCTGACTCTGAGCCTGCCTGACCACTCTGCCTGTCCTGACTCTTAGCCTGCCTGAATGCTCTGCCTGTCCTGACTCTTAGCCTGCCTGACCACTCTGCCTGTCCTGCCTCTTAGACTGCCTGAACACTCTGCCTGTCCTGACTCTGAGCCTGCCTGACCACTCTGCCTGTCCTGACTCTGAGCCTGCCTGACCACTCTGCCTGTCCTGACTCTGAGCCTGCCTGACCACTCTGCCTGTCCTGACTCTGAGCCTGCCTGACCACTCTGCCTGTCCTGACTCTGAGCCTAACCCCTCTGCCTGTCCTGACCCTGAGCCTGCCTGACCACTCTTCCTGTCCTGACTCTGAGCCTGCCTGACCACTCTGCCTGTCCTGACTCTAAGCCTGACCACTCTGCCTGTCCTGACTCTGACCACAATGCCTGTCCTGACTCTGAGCCTGCCTGACCACTCAGCCTGTCCTGACTCTTAGCCTGCCTGACCACTCAGCCTGTCCTGACTCTTAGCCTGCCTGACCACTCTGCCTGTCCTGACTCTGAGCCTGCCTGACCACTCTGCCTGTCCTGACTCTGAGCCTGCCTGACCACTCTGCCTGTCCTGACTCTGAGCCTGACCACTCTGCCTGTCCTCTGAGCCTGCCTGACCACTCTGCCTGTCCTGACTCTGAGCCTGCCTGACCACTCTGCCTGTCCTGACCCTGAGCCTGCCTGACCACTCTGCCTGTCCTGACTCTGAGCCTGACCACTCTGCCTGTCCTGCCTCTTAGCCTGCCTGACCACTCTGCCTGTCCTGCCTCTTAGCCTGCCTGACCACTCTGCCTGTCCTGACTCTGAGCCTGACCACTCTGCCTGTCCTGCCTCTGAGCCTGACCACTCTGCCTGTCCTGACTCTGAGCCTGACCACTCTGCCTGTCCTGCCTCTTAGCCTGCCTGACCACTCTGCCTGTCCTGCCTCTTAGCCTGCCTGACCACTCTGCCTGTCCTGACTCTGATCCTGCCTGAACACTCTGCCTGTCCTGACTCTGAGCCTGCCTGACCACTCTGCCTGTCCTGACTCTGAGCCTGCCTGACCACTCTGCCTGTCCTGACTCTGAGCCTGACCACTCTGCCTGTCCTTACTCTTAGTCTGCTTGACCACTCTGCCTGTCCTGACTCTGAGCCTGACCACTCTGCCTGTCCTGCCTCTTAGCCTGCCTGACCACTCTGCCTGTCCTGACTCTGAGCCTGCCTGAACACTCTGCCTGTCCTGACTCTGAGCCTGCCTGACCACTCTGCCTATCCTGACTCTGAGCCTGACCACTCCGCCTGTCCTGACTCTGAGCCTGCCTGACCACTCTCCCTGTCCTGACTCTGACCCTGACCATAATTCCTGTCCTGACTCTGAGCCTGCCTGACCACTCTGCCTATCCTGACTCTGATCCTGCCTGACCACTCTGCCTGTCCTGCCTCTTCGGCTGCCTGACCACTCTCCCTGTCCTGACCCTGAGCCTGCCTGACCACTCTGCCTGTCCTGACTCTGAGCCTGCCTGACCACTCTGCCTATCCTGACTCTGAGCCTGACCACTCTGCCTGTCCTGCCTCTGAGCCTGACCACTCTGCCTGTCCTGACTCTGAGCCTGACCACTCTGCCTGTCCTGCCTCTTAGCCTGCCTGACCACTCTGCCTGTCCTGCCTCTTAGCCTGCCTGACCACTCTGCCTGTCCTGACTCTGATCCTGCCTGAACACTCTGCCTGTCCTGACTCTGAGCCTGCCTGACCACTCTGCCTGTCCTGACTCTGAGCCTGCCTGACCACTCTGCCTGTCCTGACTCTGAGCCTGACCACTCTGCCTGTCCTTACTCTTAGTCTGCTTGACCACTCTGCCTGTCCTGACTCTGAGCCTGACCACTCTGCCTGTCCTGCCTCTTAGCCTGCCTGACCACTCTGCCTGTCCTGACTCTGAGCCTGCCTGAACACTCTGCCTGTCCTGACTCTGAGCCTGCCTGACCACTCTGCCTATCCTGACTCTGAGCCTGACCACTCCGCCTGTCCTGACTCTGAGCCTGCCTGACCACTCTCCCTGTCCTGACCCTGAGCCTGCCTGACCACTCTGCCTGTCCTGACTCTGAGCCTGCCTGACCACTCTGCCTGTCCTGACTCTGAGCCTGCCTGACCACTCTGCCTGTCCTTACTCTTAGCCTGCCTGACCACTCTGCCTGTCCTGACTCTGAGCCTGCCTGACCACTCTCCCTGTCCTGACTCTGACCCTGACCATAATTCCTGTCCTGACTCTGAGCCTGCCTGACCACTCTGCTTGTCCTGACTCTGAGCCTGCCTGACCACTCTGCCTGTCCTGACTCTTAGCCTGCCTGAACGCTCTGCCTGTCCTGGCTCTTAGCCTGCCTGACCACTCTGCCTGTCCTGCCTCTTAGACTGCCTGAACACTCTGCCTGTCCTGACTCTGAGCCTGCCTGACCACTCTGCCTGTCCTGACTCTGAGCCTGACCCCTCTGCCTGTCCTGACCCTGAGCCTGCCTGACCACTCTTCCTGTCCTGACTCTGAGCCTGCCTGACCACTCTGCCTGTCCTGACTCTAAGCCTGACCACTCTGCCTGTCCTGACTCTGACCCTGACCACAATGCCTGTCCTGACTCTGAGACTGCCTGACCACTCAGCCTGTCCTGACTCTTAGCCTGCCTGACCACTCAGCCTGTCCTGACTCTTAGCCTGCCTGACCACTCTGCCTGTCCTGACTCTGAGCCTGCCTGACCACTCTGCTTGTCCTGACTCTGAGCCTGCCTGACCACTCTGCCTGTCCTGACTCTTAGCCTGCCTGAAGCTCTGCCTGTCCTGGCTCTTAGCCTGCCTGACCACTCTGCCTGTCCTGCCTCTTAGACTGCCTGAACACTCTGCCTGTCCTGACTCTGAGCCTGCCTGACCACTCTGCCTGTCCTGACTCTGAGCCTGCCTGACCACTCTGCCTGTCCTGACTCTGAGCCTGACCACTCTGCCTGTCCTTACTCTTAACCTGCCTGACCACTCTGCCTGTCCTGACTCTGAGCCTCCTGACCACTCTGCCTGTCCTGACTCTGAGCCTGACCACTCTGCCTGTCCTGACTCTGAGCCTGCCTGACCACTCTGCCTGTCCTGACTCTGAGCCTGCCTGACCACTCTGCCTGTCCTGCCTCTTAGCCTGCCTGACCACTCTGCCTGTCCTGACTCTGAGCCTGCCTGACCACTCTGCCTGTCCTGACTCTGAGCCTGCATGACCACTCTCCCTGTCCTGACTCTGACCCTGACCATAATTCCTGTCCTGACTCTAAGCCTGCCTGACCACTCTGCCTGTCCTGACTCTGAGCCTGCCTGACCACTCTGCCTGTCCTGACTCTTAGCCTGCCTGAATGCTCTGCCTGTCCTGACTCTTAGCCTGCCTGACCACTCTGCCTGTCCTGCCTCTTAGACTGCCTGAACACTCTGCCTGTCCTGACTCTGAGCCTGCCTGACCACTCTTCCTGTCCTGACTCTGAGCCTGCCTGACCACTCTGCCTGTCCTGACTCTAAGCCTGACCACTCTGCCTGTCCTGACTCTGACCCTGACCACAATGCCTGTCCTGACTCTGAGACTGCCTGACCACTCAGCCTGTCCTGACTCTTAGCCTGCCTGACCACTCAGCCTGTCCTGACTCTTAGCCTGCCTGACCACTCTGCCTGTCCTGACTCTGAGCCTGCCTGACCACTCTGCCTGTCCTGACTCTGAGCCTGCCTGACCACTCTGCCTTTCCTGACTCTGAGCCTGACCACTCTGCCTGTCCTGACTCTTAACCTGCCTGACCACTCTGCCTGTCCTGACTCTGAGCCTACCTGACCACTCTGCCTGTCCTGACTCTGAGCCTGACCACTCTGCCTGTCCTGACTCTGAGCCTGCCTGACCACTCTGCCTGTCCTGACTCTGAGCCTGCCTGACCACTCTGCCTGTCCTGCCTCTTAGCCTGCCTGACCACTCTGCCTGTCCTGACTCTGAGCCTGCCTGACCACTCTGCCTGTCCTGACTCTGAGCCTGCATGACCACTCTCCCTGTCCTGACTCTGACCCTGACCATAATTCCTGTCCTGACTCTAAGCCTGCCTGACCACTCTGCCTGTCCTGACTCTGAGCCTGCCTGACCACTCTGCCTGTCCTGACTCTTAGCCTGCCTGAATGCTCTGCCTGTCCTGACTCTTAGCCTGCCTGACCACTCTGCCTGTCCTGCCTCTTAGACTGCCTGAACACTCTGCCTGTCCTGACTCTGAGCCTGCCTGACCACTCTGCCTGTCCTGACTCTGAGCCTGCCTGACCACTCTGCCTGTCCTGACTCTGAGCCTGCCTGACCACTCTGCCTGTCCTGACTCTGAGCCTGCCTGACCACTCTGCCTGTCCTGACTCTGAGCCTAACCCCTCTGCCTGTCCTGACCCTGAGCCTGCCTGACCACTCTTCCTGTCCTGACTCTGAGCCTGCCTGACCACTCTGCCTGTCCTGACTCTAAGCCTGACCACTCTGCCTGTCCTGACTCTGACCACAATGCCTGTCCTGACTCTGAGCCTGCCTGACCACTCAGCCTGTCCTGACTCTTAGCCTGCCTGACCACTCTGCCTGTCCTGACTCGGAGTCTACCTGACCACTCTGCCTGTCCTGACTCTGAGCTTGACCACTCTGCCTGTCCTGACTCTGAGCCTGCCTGACCACTCTGCCTGTCCTTACTCTTAGCCTGCCTGACCACTCTGCCTGTCCTGACTCTGAGCCTGCCTGACCACTCTCCCTGTCCTGACTCTGACCCTGACCATAATTCCTGTCCTGACTCTGAGCCTGCCTGACCACTCTGCTTGTCCTGACTCTGAGCCTGCCTGACCACTCTGCCTGTCCTGACTCTTAGCCTGCCTGAACGCTCTGCCTGTCCTGGCTCTTAGCCTGCCTGACCACTCTGCCTGTCCTGCCTCTTAGCCTGCCTGACCACTCTGCCTGTCCTGACTCTGACTCTGACCACTCTGCCTGTCCTGACTCTGAGCCTGCCTGACCACTCTGCCTGTCCTGACTCTGAGCCTGCCTGACCACTCTGCCTGTCCTGACTCTGAGCCTGCCTGACCCTGTCCTGCCTGAGCCTGCCTGACCACTCCTGAGCCTGACCACTCTGCCTGTCCTGACTCTGACCCTGACCACAATGCCTGTCCTGACTCTGAGACTGCCTGACCACTCAGCCTGTCCTGACTCTTAGCCTGCCTGACCACTCTGCCTGTCCTGACTCTTAGCCTGCCTGACCACTCTGCCTGTCCTGACCTGAGCCTGCCTGACCACTCTGCCTGTCCTGACTCTGAGCCTGCCTGACCACTCTGCCTGTCCTCTGCCTGTCCTGACTCTGACCTGCCTGACCACTCTGCCTGTCCTGACTCTGAGTCCTGCCTGACCACTCTGCCTGTCCTGACTCTGCCTGTCCTGAGCCTGCCTGACCACTCTGCCTGTCCTGACTCTTAGCCTGCCTGACCACTCTGCCTGTCCTGACTCTGAGCCTGCCTGACCACTCTGCCTGTCCTGACTCTGAGCCTGACCACTCTGTCTGTCCTGACTCTGAGCCTGACCATAATTCCTGTCCTGACTCTGAGCCTGCCTGACCACTCTGCCTGTCCTGACTCTGAGCCTGCCTGACCACTCTGCCTGTCCTGACTCTTAGCCTGCCTGACCACTCTGCCTGTCCTGACTCTTGAGCCTGCCTGACCACTCTGCCTGTCCTGCCTCTTAGACTGCCTGACCACTCTGCCTGTCCTGACTCTGAGCCTGCCTGACCACTCTGCCTGTCCTGACTCTGAGCCTGCCTGACCACTCTGCCTGTCCTGACTCTGAGCCTGCCTGACCACTCTGCCTGTCCTGACTCTGAGCCTGCCTGACCACTCTGCCTGTCCTGACTCTGAGCCTGACCACTGACCCTGTCCTGCCTGACCACAATCCTGTCCTGACTCTGAGCCCTGACCACTCAGCCTGTCCTGACTCTTAGCCTGCCTGACCACTCTGCCTGTCCTGACTCGGAGTCTACCTGACCACTCTGCCTGTCCTGACTCTGAGCTTGACCACTCTGCCTGTCCTGACTCTGAGCCTGCCTGACCACTCTGCCTGTCCTGACTCTAGCCTGCCTGACCACTCTGCCTGTCCTGACTCTGAGCCTGCCTGACCACTCTCCCTGTCCTGACTCTGACCCTGACCATAATTCCTGTCCTGACTCTGAGCCTGCCTGACCACTCTGCTTGTCCTGACTCTGAGCCTGCCTGACCACTCTGCCTGTCCTGACTCTTAGCCTGCCTGACCGCTCTGCCTGTCCTGACTCTTAGCCTGCCTGACCACTCTGCCTGTCCTGCCTCTTAGCCTGCCTGACCACTCTGCCTGTCCTGACTCTGAGCCTGCCTGCCTGTCCTGACCTGAGCCTCTGACCACTCTGCCTGTCCTGACTCTGAGCCTGCCTGACCACTCTGCCTGTCCTGACTCTGAGCCTGCCTGACCACTCTGCCTGTCCTGACTCTGAGCCTGACCCCTCTGCCTGTCCTGACCCTGAGCCTGCCTGACCACTCTTCCTGTCCTGACCCTGAGCCTGCCTGACCACTCTGCCTGTCCTGACTCTAAGCCTGACCACTCTGCCTGTCCTGACTCTGACCCTGACCACAATGCCTGTCCTCCTGACTGCCTGACCACTCAGCCTGTCCTGACTCTTAGCCTGCCTGACCACTCAGCCTGTCCTGACTCTTAGCCTGCCTGACCACTCTGCCTGTCCTGACTCTGAGCCTGCCTGACCACTCTGCCTGTCCTGACTCTGAGCCTGCCTGACCACTCTGCCTGTCCTGACTCTGAGCCTGACCACTCTGCCTGTCCTTACTCTTAACCTGCCTGACCACTCTGCCTGTCCCTCTGAGCCTACCTGACCACTCTGCCTGTCCTGACTCTGAGCCTGACCACTCTGCCTGTCCTGACTCTGAGCCTGCCTGACCACTCTGCCTGTCCTGACCCTGAGCCTGCCTGACCCTCTGCCTGTCCTGACTCTGAGCCTGACCACTCTGCCTGTCCTGACTCTTAGCCTGCCTGACCACTCTGCCTGTCCTGACTCTGAGCCTGCCTGACCACTCTGCCTGTCCTGACTCTGAGCCTGCCTGACCACTCTGCCTGTCCTGACTCTGAGCCTGCCTGACCACTCTGCCTGTCCTGACTCTGAGCCTGCCTGACCACTCTCTGCCTGTCCTGACTCTAGCCTGCCTGACCACTCTGCCTGTCCTGACTCTGAGCCTGCCTGACCACTCTGCCTGTCCTGACTCTGAGCCTGCCTGACCACTCTGCCTGTCCTGACTCTGAGCCTGCCTGACCTCTGCCTGTCCTGACTCTGAGCCTGTCCTGACTCTGACCCTGAGCCTGCCTGACCACTCTGCCTGTCCTGACCTGAGCCTGCCTGACCACTCTGCCTGTCCTGACTCTGACCACTCTGCCTGTCCTGACCACTCTGCCTGTCCTGACTCTGAGCCTGCCTGACCACTCAGCCTGTCCTGACTCTTAGCCTGCCTGACCACTCTGCCTGTCCTGACTCTTAGCCTGCCTGACCACTCTGCCTGTCCTGACTCTGAGCCTGTCCTGACTCTGAGCCTGCCTGACCACTCTGCCTGTCCTGACCAGCCTGCCTGACCACTCTGCCTGTCCTGACTCTGAGCCTGCCTGACCACTCTGCCTGTCCTGACTCTGAGCCTGCCTGACCACTCTGCCTGTCCTGACTCTGAGCCTGCCTGACCACTCTGCCTGTCCTGACTCTGAGCCTGACCACTCTGCCTGTCCTGACTCTCTGACCACTGCCTGCCTGACCACTCTGCCTGTCCTGACTCTGAGCCTGCCTGACCACTCTGCCTGTCCTGACTCTGAGCCTGACCACTCTGCCTGTCCTGACTCTGAGCCTGCCTGACCACTCTGCCTGTCCTGACTCTGAGCCTGCCTGACCACTCTGCCTGTCCTGACTCTGAGCCTGCCTGACCAGCCTGCCTGACCACCTGACACTCTGCCTGTCCTGACTCTGAGCCTGCCTGACCACTCTGCCTGTCCTGACTCTGAGCCTGCCTGACCACTCTGCCTGTCCTGACTCTAGCCTGACCTGACCACTCTGCCTGTCCTGACTCTCTGAGCCTGCCTGACCACTCTGCCTGTCCTGACTCTGAGCCTGCCTGACCCTGACTCTGAGCCTGCCTGACCACTCTGCCTGTCCTGACTCTTAGCCTGCCTGACCACTCTGCCTGTCCTGACTCTTAGCCTGCCTGACCACTCTGCCTGTCCTGACTCTGAGCCTGCCTGACCACTCTGCCTGTCCTGACTCTGAGCCTGCCTGACCACTCTGCCTGTCCTGACTCTGAGCCTGCCTGACCACTCTGCCTGTCCTGACTCTGACTGCCTGACCACTGCCTGTCCTGACCACTCTGCCTGTCCTGACTCTGAGCCTGCCTGACCACTCTGCCTGTCCTGACTCTGAGCCTGCCTGACCACTCTGCCTGTCCTGTCCTGACTCTGCCTGTCCTGACTTAGCCTGCCTGACCACTCTGCCTGTCCTGAGCCTGCCTGACCACTCTGCCTGCCTGACCACTCTGCCTGTCCTGACTGAGCCTGACCACTCTGCCTGCCTGACCACTCTGCCTGTCCTGACTCTGAGCCTGCCTGACCACTCTGCCTGTCCTGACTCTGACCTGACCACTCTGCCTGTCCTGACTCTGAGCCTGCCTGACCACTCTGCCTGTCCTGACTCTGAGCCTGCCTGACCACTCTGCCTGTCCTGACTCTGAGCCTGCCTGACCACTCTGCCTGTCCTGACCTGAGCCTGACCACTCTGCCTGTCCTGACTCTGAGCCTGCCTGACCACTCTGAGCCTGTGCCTGTCCTGACTCTGAGCCTGCCTGACCACTCTGCCTGTCCTGACTCTGAGCCTGCCTGACCACTCTGCCTGTCCTGACTCTGAGCCTGCCTGACCACTCTGCCTGTCCTGACTCTGAGCCTGCCTGACCACTCTGCCTGTCCTGACTCTGAGCCTGCCTGACCACTCTGCCTGTCCTGACTCTGAGCCTGCCTGACCACTCTGCCTGTCCTGACCTGAGCCTCTGCCTGTCCTGACCTGCCTGCCTGACCACTCTGCCTGTCCTGACTCTGAGCCTGCCTGACCACTCTGCCTGTCCTGACTCTGAGCCTGCCTGACCACTCTGCCTGTCCTGACTCTGAGCCTGCCTGACCACCTGCCTGACCACTCTGCCTGTCCTGACTCTGAGCCTGACCACTCTGCCTGTCCTGACTCTGAGCCTGCCTGACCACTCTGCCTGTCCTGACTCTGAGCCTGACCACTCTGCCTGTCCTGAGCCTGCCTCTTAGCCTGCCTGACCACTCTGCCTGTCCTGACTCTTAGCCTGCCTGACCACTCTGCCTGTCCTGACTCTGAGCCTGCCTGACCACTCTGCCTGTCCTGACTCTGAGCCTGCCTGACCACTCTGCCTGTCCTGACTCTGAGCCTGCCTGACCACTCTGCCTGTCCTGACTCTGAGCCTGCCTGACCACTCTGCCTGTCCTGCCTGTCCTGACTCTGAGCCTGCCTGACCACTCTGCCTGTCCTGACTCTAAGCCTGACTCTGCCTGTCCTGACCTGACCACTCTGCCTGTCCTGACTCTGAGCCTGCCTGACCACCAGCCTGTCCTGACTCTTAGCCTGCCTGACCCTGCCTGTCCTGACTCTAGCCTGCCTGACCACTCTGCCTGTCCTGACTCTGAGCCTGCCTGACCACTCTGCCTGTCCTGACTCTGAGCCTGCCTGACCACTCTGCCTGTCCTGACTCTGAGCCTGCCTGACCACTCTGCCTGTCCTGACTCTGAGCCTGCCTGACCACTCTGCCTGTCCTGACTCTGAGCCTGACCACTCTGCCTGTCCTGACTCTGAGCCTGCCTGACCACTGCCTGTCCTGACCCTGAGCCTGCCTGACCACTCTGCCTGTCCTGACTCTGAGCCTGACCACTCTGCCTCCTGAGCCTGCCTGACCACTCTGCCTGTCCTGACTCTGAGCCTGCCTGACCACTCTGCCTGTCCTGACTCTGAGCCTGCCTGACCACTCTGCCTGTCCTGCCTCTGAGCCTGCCTGACCACTCTGCCTGTCCTGACTCTGAGCCTGCCTGACCACTCTGCCTGTCCTGACTCTTAGCCTGCCTGACCACTCTGCCTGTCCTGACTCTGAGCCTGCCTGACCACTCTGCCTGCCTGTCCTGACTCTGTCCTGACTCTGAGCCTGCCTGACCACTCTGCCTGTCCTGACTCTGAGCCTGCCTGACCACTCTGCCTGTCCTGACTCTGAGCCTGCCTGACCACTCTTCCTGTCCTGACTCTGAGCCTGCCTGACCACTCTGCCTGTCCTGACTCTAAGCCTGACCAGCCTGTCCTGACCTGACCACTGCCTGTCCTGACTCTGAGCCTGACCACTCAGCCTGTCCTGGAGCCTGCCTGACCACTCAGCCTGTCCTGACTCTTAGCCTGCCTGACCACTCTGCCTGTCCTGACTCTGAGCCTGCTGACCACTCTGCCTGTCCTGACCAGCCTGCCTGACCACTCTGCCTGTCCTGACTCTGAGCCTGACCACTCTGCCTGTCCTCTGAGCCTGCCTGACCACTCTGCCTGTCCTGACTCTGAGCCTGCCTGACCACTCTGCCTGTCCTGACCCTGAGCCTGCCTGACCACTCTGCCTGTCCTGACTCTGAGCCTGACCACTCTGCCTGTCCTGCCTCTTAGCCTGCCTGACCACTCTGCCTGTCCTGCCTCTTAGCCTGCCTGACCACTCTGCCTGTCCTGACTCTGAGCCTGACCACTCTGCCTGTCCTGCCTCTGAGCCTGACCACTCTGCCTGTCCTGACTCTGAGCCTGACCACTCTGCCTGTCCTGCCTCTTAGCCTGCCTGACCACTCTGCCTGTCCTGCCTCTTAGCCTGCCTGACCACTCTGCCTGTCCTGACTCTGATCCTGCCTGAACACTCTGCCTGTCCTGACTCTGAGCCTGCCTGACCACTCTGCCTGTCCTGACTCTGAGCCTGCCTGACCACTCTGCCTGTCCTGACTCTGAGCCTGACCACTCTGCCTGTCCTTACTCTTAGTCTGCTTGACCACTCTGCCTGTCCTGACTCTGAGCCTGACCACTCTGCCTGTCCTGCCTCTTAGCCTGCCTGACCACTCTGCCTGTCCTGACTCTGAGCCTGCCTGAACACTCTGCCTGTCCTGACTCTGAGCCTGCCTGACCACTCTGCCTATCCTGACTCTGAGCCTGACCACTCCGCCTGTCCTGACTCTGAGCCTGCCTGACCACTCTCCCTGTCCTGACTCTGACCCTGACCATAATTCCTGTCCTGACTCTGAGCCTGCCTGACCACTCTGCCTATCCTGACTCTGATCCTGCCTGACCACTCTGCCTGTCCTGCCTCTTCGGCTGCCTGACCACTCTCCCTGTCCTGACCCTGAGCCTGCCTGACCACTCTGCCTGTCCTGACTCTGAGCCTGCCTGACCACTCTGCCTATCCTGACTCTGAGCCTGACCACTCTGCCTGTCCTGCCTCTGAGCCTGACCACTCTGCCTGTCCTGACTCTGAGCCTGACCACTCTGCCTGTCCTGCCTCTTAGCCTGCCTGACCACTCTGCCTGTCCTGCCTCTTAGCCTGCCTGACCACTCTGCCTGTCCTGACTCTGATCCTGCCTGAACACTCTGCCTGTCCTGACTCTGAGCCTGCCTGACCACTCTGCCTGTCCTGACTCTGAGCCTGCCTGACCACTCTGCCTGTCCTGACTCTGAGCCTGACCACTCTGCCTGTCCTGCCTCTTAGCCTGCCTGACCACTCTGCCTGTCCTGACTCTGAGCCTGCCTGAACACTCTGCCTGTCCTGACTCTGAGCCTGCCTGACCACTCTGCCTATCCTGACTCTGAGCCTGACCACTCCGCCTGTCCTGACTCTGAGCCTGCCTGACCACTCTCCCTGTCCTGACTCTGACCCTGACCATAATTCCTGTCCTGACTCTGAGCCTGCCTGACCACTCTGCCTATCCTGACTCTGATCCTGCCTGACCACTCTGCCTGTCCTGCCTCTTCGGCTGCCTGACCACTCTCCCTGTCCTGACCCTGAGCCTGCCTGACCACTCTGCCTGTCCTGACTCTGAGCCTGCCTGACCACTCTGCCTATCCTGACTCTGAGCCTGACCACTCTGCCTGTCCTGACTCTGAGCCTGCCTGACCACTCTGCCTGTCCTGACTCTGAGCCTGACCACTCTGCCTGTCCTGACTCTTAGCCTGCCTGACCACTCTCCCTGTCCTGACCCTGAGCCTGCCTGACCACTCTGCCTGTCCTGACTCTGAGCCTGCCTGACCACTCTGCCTGTCCTGACTCTGAGCCTGCCTGACCACTCTGCCTGTCCTGACTCTGAGCCTGACCACTCTGCCTGTCCTGACTCTGACTCTGAGGCAGAGAGAGCAAGGGCCGTTTGTCGCTCCAGTGACATTCCGTTCACCTCCACACCCCTGCGCCAGACAACACTCAATCATAGGACCTACATAAGAGATGAGTCTTCAAAAAATACTGGCAGACCAATCCATAAAAATGGAGCTCTATAAGAGAAAGCCCTGCCTCCAGCTGTTTGCCTAAAAATTCTTGGCCTGCGTCTTGTGACCGTAGCGTACTTGTAAACCCCATGTAAAGCCCATGTAATGCTTTGTAGGTTTGCAGTAAAACCTTGAAATTAGCACTAGCCTTGACAGGAAGCCAGTGTATAGAGGCGAGCACTCTGGTGTGTTTCGATATGATCACATTTGTTTTGGATCTAGTCAGGATTCTAGCAGTCGTGTTTAGCTGAAACTGAAGTTTATTTAGTGCTTTATCCGGGTATCCAGAGAGTAGAGCATTGCAGTAGTCTAATCTAGAAGTGACAAAAGCATAGATTTTTTAAAACCTTCTTTATATGTTCATCAAAAGAGAGATCAGGGTCCACACTGAGTTACTTCACGGTTTTATTTGAGACGACTGTACAAGCACAAAGATTAATTAACAGAAGAGCTCTTTGTTTTTTGGGACCTATAACTAGTATCTCTGTATTGCCTGAGTTTAAAACTAAAATATTTGCCGCCATCCACTTCCTTACGTCTGAAATACAGGCTTCCAGGGTAGGCAATTTTGGGGCTTCACCATGTTTATTCGAAATTTTCAGCTGTGTGCCGTCCACATGATGCACATAGTCCACACATTATGTTTCCGAATGACATCACCAAGAAGTAAAATATATAGTGAAAACAATAGTGGTCCTAAAACGGAATCTTGAGGAACACTGACACTTTCAACTGAAAGAAGTAGAGAGAACAGTCTATGACTAGGGTGTCTGGGGTCTTAGACAATTGTTAGGGCCTTCCTCTGACACTGCCTGGTGTAGAAGTCCTGGATGGCAGGCAGCTTAGTCCCAGTGATGTACTGGGCCATACGCACTACCCTAGTGCCTTGCGGTCAGTGTGATGCAACCACACTATCGATGTTGCAGCTGTAGAACCTTTTGAGGATCTCAGGACCCATACTAAATCTTTTAATTTCCTGAGGGGGAATATGCTTTGTTGTGCCCTCTTCACGACTGTCTTGGTGTGTTTGGACCATTCTAGTTTGTTGTTGATGTGGACACCAAGGAACTTGAAGCTCTCAACCTGCTCCACTACAGCCTCATCGATGAGAATGGGGGCGTGCTCAGTCTTCCTTTTCCTGTAGTCCACAATCATCTCCTTAGTCTTGGTTACTTTGAGGGATGCCTTTGTGTTCTTGGGCACAGGGACTATGGAGGTCTGCTTGAAACATGTTGGTATTACGGACTCAATCAGGGCCATGTTGAAAATGTCAGTGAAGTTTGCATGTTCTTCACAAAGAGGGCAACAGATGCTACTGAGCCAGATGTCTATGTGTCAGGGGAGAAGCTCCAGGTGGTATCCGATTTTAAGTACCTTGGCATCATACTTGATTCCAACCTCTCTTTTAAAAAGCATGTGAAAAAGGTAATTCAAATAACTAAATTCAATCTAGCTAATTTCCGATTTATACAAAATTGTTTGACTACAGAGGTAGCAAAACTGTACTTCAAATCTATGATACTCCCCCACTTAACATACTGCTTGACTAGTTGGGCCCAAGCTTGCTGTACAACAATAAAACCTATTCAGTCTGTCTACAAACAGGCTTTCAAAGTGCTTGATAGGAAGCCCAATAGCCATCATCATTGTCACATCCTTAGAAAACATGAGCTCTTGAGTTGGGAAAATCTTGTGCAATACACCGACGCATGTCTTGTATTCAAGATCCTTAATGGCCTGGCTCCCCCTCCACTCAATACTTTTGTTAAACAGAAAACCCAGACATATGGCAGCAGATCCACAAGGTCTGCCATGAGAGGTGACTGTATAGTTCCCCTAAGGAAAAGCACCTTTAGTAAATCTGCATTCTCTGTGAGAGCTTCCCATGTCTGGAATACACTGCCATCAGACACACATAACTGCACCACATATCACACTTTCACAAAATGCTTGAAGACTTGGCTAAAGGTCAATCAGATTTGTGAACATGGTCCCTAGCTGTGTGCTGCCGCTTTCCATGTTGTCTGTAGCTTGTGAGGTATGGAAACACTTTGTTGCTTTTATGAATGTTGTCTTGCTGCTTTTTGTTCTATGTTGCTCTGTCTGTATGCTATGTCTTGCTTGTCCTATGTTGCTATGTTGCTATGTCTATGGTGCTATAGTCTATATTGTAATTGTTTTTAATAACCTGCCCAGGGACTGCGGTTGAAAATTAGCCGGCTGGCTAAAACCGGCACTTTTACTGAAACGTTGATTAATGTGCACTGTCCCTGTAAAAATAAAATAAACTAAACTAAACTAAAAAAAGTCACCTGCTAGTTGGTCAGCACATGCCCGGAACAGCTGATGCTCGCATACATGCCTCAGTGTTGCTTGCCTTGAAGCGTGCATAGGAGTGATTTAGCTCATCTGGTATGCTCGGGTCACTGGGAAGCTCACGGCTGTGCTGTGTCTGTAATAGTAAGACGAACGTCGGAGCCGGTGTAGTACGATTCAATCTTAGCCCTGTTGTTTTTGTAATTGTGTAGTCTAGAGCGATTTTCTAGGTTAGCTAGCCAGCTATTGTCGTTCTTTTAACGCAACGTAACGTAAACAACACTACTAGCTAGCCAGCTAGCCCCCGAATAGCAGCACTGCAGAAACTATTACACTCAACGGAACGACTTGATTAGTGTAGTGTCAACAACGCACCCACTGCCAGCTAGCCTACTTCAGCAGTACTGTATCATTTTAATCATTTTAGTCAATAAGATTCTTGCTACGTAGCTTAACTTTCTGAACATTCGAGACGTGTAGTCCACTTGTCATTCCAATCTCCTTTGCATTAGCGTAGCCTCTTCTGTAGCCTGTCAACTATGTGTCTGTTTATCCCTGTTCTCTCCTCTCTGCACAGACCATACAAACGCTCCACACCGCGTGGCCGCGGCCACCCTAATCTGGTGGTCCCAGCGCGCACGACCCACGTGGAGTTCCAGGTCTCCGGTAGCCTCTGGAACTGCCAATCTGCGGTCAACAAGGCAGAGTTCATCTCAGCCTATGCCTCCCTCCAGTCCCTCGACTTCTTGGCACTGACGGAAACATGGATCACCACAGACAACACTGCTACTCCTACTGCTCTCTCTTCGTCCGCCCACGTGTTCTCGCACACCCCGAGAGCTTCTGGTCAGCGGGGTGGTGGCACCGGGATCCTCATCTCTCCCAAGTGGTCATTCTCTCTTTCTCCCTTACCCATCTGTCGCCTCCTTTGAATTCCATGCTGTCACAGTTACCAGCCCTTTCAAGCTTAACATCCTTATCATTTATCGCCCTCCAGGTTCCTCGGAGAGTTCATCAATGAACTTGATGCCTTGATAAGCTCCTTTCCTGAGGACGGCTCACCTCTCACAGTTCTGGGCGACTTTAACCTCCCCACGTCTACCTTTGACTCTTTCCTCTCTGCCTCCTTCTTTCCACTCCTCTCCTCTTTTGACCTCACCCTCTCACCTTCCCCCTACTCACAAGGCAGGCAATACGCTCGACCTCATCTTTACTAGATGCTGTTCTTCCACTAACCTCATTGCAACTCCCCTCCAAGTCTCCGACCACTACCTTGTATCCTTTTCCCTCTCGCTCTCATCCAACACCTCCCACACTGCCCCTACTCGGATGGTATCGCGCCGTCCCAACCTTCGCTCTCTCTCCCCCGCTACTCTCTCCTCTTCCATCCTATCATCTCTTCCCTCCGCTCAAACCTTCTCCAACCTATCTCCTGATTCTGCCTCCTCAACCCTCCTCTCCTCCCTCTCTGCATCCTTTGACTCTCTATGTCCCCTATCCTCCAGGCCGGCTCGGTCCTCCCCTCCCGCTCCGTGGCTCGATGACTCATTGCGAGCTCACAGAACAGGGCTCCGGGCAGCCGAGCGGAAATGGAGGAAAACTCGCCTCCCTGCGGACCTGGCATCCTTTCACTCCCTCCTCTCTACATTTTCCTCCTCTGTCTCTGCTGCGAAAGCTACTTTCTACCATGCTAAATTCCAAGCATCTGCCTCTAACCCTAGGAAGCTCTTTGCCACCTTCTCCTCCCTCCTGAATCCTCCCCCCCCCTCCTCCCTCTCTGCAGATGACTTCGTCAACCATTTTGAAAAGAAGGTTGACGACATCCGATCCTTGTTTGCTAAGTCAAAGGACACCGCTGGTTCTGCTCACACTGCCCTACCCTGTGCTCTGACCTCTTTCTCCCCTCTCTCTCCAGATGAAATCTCGCGTCTTGTGACGGCCGGCCGCCCAACAACCTGCCCGCTTGACCCTATCCCCTCCTCTCTTCTCCAGACCATTTCCGGAGACCTTCTCCCTTACCTCACCTCGCTCATCAACTCATCCCTGACCGCTGGCTACGTCCCTTCCGTCTTCAAGAGAGCGAAAGTTGCACCCCTTCTGAAAAAACCTACACTCGATCCCTCCGATGTCAACAATTACAGACCAGTATCCCTTCTTTCTTTTCTCTCCAAAACTCTTGAACGTGCCGTCCTTGGCCAGCTCTCCCGCTATCTCTCTCTGAATAACCTTCTTGATCCAAATCAGTCAGGTTTCGAGACTAGTCATTCAACTGAGACTGCTCTCCTCTGTATCACGGAGGCGCTCCGCACTGCTAAAGCTAACTCTCTCTCCTCTGCTCTCATCCTTCTAGATCTATTGGCTGCCTTCGATACTGTGAACCATCAGATCCTCCTCTCCACCCTCTCCGAGTTGGGCATCTCCGGCGCGGCCCACGCTTGGATTGCGTCCTACCTGACAGGTCGCTCCTACCAGGTGGCGTGGCGAGAATCTGTCTCCTCACCACGCGCTCTCACCACTGGTGTCCCCCAGGGCTCTGTTCTAGGCCCTCTCCTATTCTCGCTATACACCAAGTCACTTGGCTCTGTCATAACCTCACATGGTCTCTCCTATCATTGCTATGCAGACGACACACAACTAATCTTCTCCTTTCCCCCTTCTGATGACCAGGTGGCGAATCGCATCTCTGCATGTCTGGCAGACATATCAGTGTGGATGACGGATCACCACCTCAAGCTGAACCTCGGCAAGACGGAGCTGCTCTTCCTCCCGGGGAAGGACTGCCCGTTCCATGATCTCGCCATCACGGTTGACAACTCCATTGTGTCCTCCTCCCAGAGCGCTAAGAACCTTGGCGTGATCCTGGACAACACCCTGTCGTTCTCAACCAACATCAAGGCGGTGGCCCGTTCCTGTAGGTGGCCCGTTCATGCTCTACAACATCCGCAGAGTACGACCCTGCCTCACACAGGAAGCGGCGCAGGTCCTAATCCAGGCACTTGTCATCTCCCGTCTGGATTACTGCAACTCACTGTTGGCTGGGCTCCCTGCCTGTGCCATTAAACCCCTTCAACTCATCCAGAACGCCGCAGCCCGTCTGGTGTTCAACCTTCCCAAGTTCTCTCACGTCACCCCGCTCCTCCGTTCTCTCCACTGGCTTCCAGTTGAAGCTCGCATCCGCTACAAGACCATGGTGCTTGCCTACGGAGCTGTGAGGGGAACGGCACCTCAGTACCTCCAGGCTCTGATCAGGCCCTACACCCAAACAAGGGCACTGCGTTCATCCACCTCTGGCCTGCTCGCCTCCCTACCACTGAGGAAGTACAGCTCCCGCTCAGCCCAGTCAAAACTGTTCGCTGCTCTGGCCCCCCAATGGTGGAACAAACTCCCTCACGACGCCAGGACAGCGGAGTCAATCACCACCTTCCGGAGACACCTGAAACCCCACCTCTTTAAGGAATACCTAGGATAGAATAAGTAATCCCTCTCACCCCCCTTTAAGATTTAGATGCACTATTGTAAAGTGACTGTTCCACTGGATGTCATAAGGTGAATGCACCAATTTGTAAGTCGCTCTGGATAAGAGCGTCTGCTAAATGACTTAAATGTAAATGTAATGTATTAGATTCCCACACCTTGAAAGCGGCAGCTCTACTCTTTAGTTCAGTGCGAAGGCTGCCTGTAAACCATGGCTTCTGGTTGGGATATGTACGTATAGTCACTGTGCAGAGGACGTCCTCGATGCACTTATTGATAAAGCCAGTGACTGATGTGATGTACTCCTCAATGCCATCGGATGAATCCCAGAACATATTCCAGTCTGTGATATCAAAACAGTCTTGTAGCTTAGCATCTGCTTCATCTGACCACTTTTTTTGTAGACCGAGTCACTGGTGCTTCCTGCTTTAATTTTTGCTTGTAAGAAGGAATCAGGAGGATAGAGTTGTGGTCGGATTTACCAAGTGGGGGGCGAGGGAGAGCTTTGTACGCGTCTCTGTGTGTGTGGAGTAAAGGTGGTCTAGGATTGTTTGGAGGTGATCTAGAATTGTTTCCCCTCTTGTTGCACATTTAACATGTTGATAGAGATTTGGAAGAACTGATTTAAGTTTCCCTGCATTAAAGTCTCTGGCCACTAGGAGCGCCACCTCTGGGTGAGTGGTTTTCTGTTTGCTTATTTCCTTATACAGCTGACTGAGATCTTAGTCGGTCTTAGTGCCAGCATCTGTCTGTGGTGGTAAATAAACAGCCACGAAAGGTATAGCTGAAAACTCTCTAGGCAAATAGTGTGGCCTGCAATTTATCACAATATACTCTACTTCAGGCAATCAAAATCTAGAGACTTCCATAGATTTCTTGCACCAGCTGTTGTTTACAAATATGCACAGCCCCCCCCCCCCCCCCCCCGTCTGACCGGAATGTGCTGTTCTATCTTGCCGGTGCAGCGTGTATCCAGCTAGCTGAATATCCATGTCGTCATTCAGCCACGATTCTGTGAAACATACAATATTACAGTTTTGATGTAGGATTTTCGTGATCGTACCTCGTCTAATTTATTGTCCAATGTTGGCGAGTAGTATTGACGGTAACAGCAGCTTTTCCAGTCGCCTTCTCCGGGTCCTGACCAGTCATTCGGCTCTTTGCAAGCGGTACCGGAGCGCCAAGTCTAGATCCAAGAGGCTTCTAAACAGCTTCTGCCCCCAAGCCATAAGACTCCTGAACAGCCAATCAAATGGCTACCCAGACTATTTGCATTGTCCCTCCCCTCTTTTACGTTGCTTCTACTCTGTTAATTATCTATGCATAGCAACTTTAATAACTCTACATACATGTACATAATTACCTCAACACCGGTACATTGACTCTGTATTGGTACCCCCTGTA
>NC_060180.1:78202078-78229578 GCF_021184085.1 Oncorhynchus gorbuscha | reverse complement strand
CTGTTTAATGCTGTGTTCATGTGCTGCTTAGAATTGTAGAACCTGGAACAGTCTGACTGGGAATTATGGAACTGGGAACAGTCTGACTGGGAATTATGGATCTGGGAACAGTCTGACTGGGAATTATGGATCTGGGAACAGTCTGACTGGGAATTATGGATCTGGGAACAGTCTGACTGGGAATTATGGATCTGGGAACAGTCTGACTGGGAATTATGGATCTGGGAACAGTCTGACTGGGAATTATGGATCTGGGAACAGTCTGACTGGGAATTATGGAACTGGGAACAGTCTGACTGGGAATTATGGAACTGGGAACAGTCTGACTGGGAGATGTTACAACTTAGAAGCTCATAACAAACTGTTTTAGACATCTGAAACTAGTTTCTGTTACGGGAGTTTTTCAGGAGTTTCCCGGTTGGATGGTCCTGATAATTCAGAGAGCACATGAACACAGTGTAACACAATCTCTTACACAGTCTGACACACAATCGTCTTCTGTCATTATCAGACATAAAAACACAACTAAAACACAGTGATTGTAAATTAGCGACGAAGTACGAATGGACATTCATAATGAGGGAGACTAAACTCTAAAGCATGTGGTCCCAGCCCTGACCCCTGCACTCAGGCCTGGGAGACCCTGCGGGACACGGTCTGGTAGAACACGCCACGCAGCAGAGATGGGTAGTCTGGGACGCGGAACAGGTGGCGCTGGGCGTAGGTGACGTCGTAACTCCTCCCCCTGCTGACCAGCGAGCGCAGGTTGGCCTCGCTCACCTGGTTGCCCACGGTGATAACGTACAGCTCCACTCCTGCCTCTGACACCAGCCGTACGCGCTTCTCCAGCATCGCCTCGGTAACGCCCTGCGACCTCCCGTCAGAGAACAGCACCAGCTTCCTCTTCCTGTTCCCGCCCCCTGATGTCTTGAATTGCTCCATGGCGAAGGCCATCGCCTTGGTAACGTCAGTACCGTCATTCTGGAAGGTGGCGGCATCGATCTTACGGGTCAGCAGGGTGAGGTTAGAGGTCAGCTCTGCCTCCATGCGGCGTTCACGACTGTACTGGCCCACGGCGACACGCACGGCAGCGCGGCCGGACCTCTCGGCAGACAGGAAGCGCTCAGCCAGACGCTTGACGAAGGTCTTGCTGGAGTCAAAGTTCCTCTGTCCCACACTGGCTGAACTGTCCATCATCAATACGATGTCTGTGTCCCCTGAGAAGGAGACTGGAGGACAGAAACAACAAGATAAACAACATGAAGACAATACCCTAAGACAACACGATGTCTGTGTCCCCTGAGAAGGAGACTGGAGGACAGAAACAACAAGATAAACAACATGAAGACAATACCCTAAGACAACACGATGTCTGTGTCCCCTGAGAAGGAGACTGGAGGACAGAAACAACAAGATAAACAACATGAAGACAATACCCTAAGACAACACGATGTCTGTGTCCCCTGAGAACGAGACTGGAGGAGACAGGACAAACAACAACATCCAAGAAGAAGAAGAATATACAGACAGACCCTGATCCTAACCCATGTACATGTTTGAAGACAATGAGACTGGAGAGATGAGGACGAGACTGGAGGAGAGACATGACAGGAGAAACAACAACATCCAAGAAGAGAGATGAGGACAGAGATGAACCACATGGTAAGAAGCAGTGGACTTACTGGGACATTTGTAGTTAGGACACTTCTTATCTGTGGAAGGAAATAGAGAAACACAAATGAATTAGAACATTTTCAAGTCAACGATTTACACCGAAGTAATGTTAGAGTCTGTATCAGAACCAAGGGGTTCACTTGTGTGTGTGTGTGTGTGTGTGTGTGTGTGTGTGTGCGTGCGTGCGTGCGTGCGTGCGTGCGCGCGTGCGTGTGTGTGTGCGCGCGTGTGTGTGCGTGTGTGTGTGTACCTTCACAGATGCGTGTGGTGAGGTTCTGTAAGAAGCTGTCATCCAGCAGTTCAGCGAAGTTCTCCAGTACGAAGGAGAAGCCTGGTTTAGGGTCACTCGTACAGACCACAGCACTGAGCTGTTCATGGTTGGGCTGACGGCCAGAGTAGTCCTTCACTCCCAGACCTCCCACCTGACAGAGAGAGGGGGGCAGGGTTAGTGTGTGTGTGTGTGCATGCCTAATGGATTGTGCGTTGCTGGTCGTACTGAAGCTGCCTCCATCCTTCGAGACAGATGGTGTGAAGCAGACGGGGAGGTTTCCTACAGAGTGGTGTTCCTCATCCTGATGCCCTTCCCACAGAGCGGTGTCCCTTCCCACAGAGCGGTGTCCCTTCCCACAGAGTGGTGTCCCTTCCTACAGAGTGGTGTCCCTTCCTACAGAGTGGTGTCCCTTCCCACAGAGTGGTGTCCCTTCCCACAGAGTGGTGTCCCTTCCCACAGAGTGGTGTCCCTTCCCACAGAGTGGTGTCCCTTCTTACAGAGTGGTGTCCCTTCCCACAGAGTGGTGTCCCTTCCCACAGAGTGGTGTCCCTTCCCACAGAGTGGTGTCCCTTCCTACAGAGTGGTGTCCCTTCCCACAGAGTGGTGTCCCTTACCTTGATGCCCTTCCCACAGAGTGGTGTCCCTCACCTTGATGCCCTTCCCACAGAGTTGTGTCCCTTACCTTGATGCCCTTCCCACAGAGTGGTGTCCCTTCCTACAGAGTGGTGTCCCTTCCCACAGAGTGGTGTCCCTTACCTTGATGCCCTTCCCACAGAGTGGTGTCCCTTCCCACAGAGTGGTGTCCCTCACCTTGATGCCCTTCCCACAGAGTGGTGTCCCTCACCTTGATGCCCTTCCTACAGAGTGGTGTCCCTCACCCTGATGCCCTTCCCACAGAGTGGTGTCCCTCACCTTGATGCCCTTCCCACAGAGTGGTGTCCCTTCCTACAGAGTGGTGTCCCTTCCCACAGAGTGGTGTCCCTCACCTTGATGCCCTTCCTACAGAGTGGTGTCCCTCACCCTGATGCCCTTCCTACAGAGTGGTGTCCCTCACCTTGATGCCCTTCCCACAGAGTGTGTTGAGCGGTGTTTTATCTCTGGTGATATCAGAGCGTCCGTCAGTGAGCACTAGGACCACGCGGTTCTCCTGCTGCAGACGGTCAATCATGTTGGTCAGAGAGAACTGCAGAGCCTCCCCTGTATAGGTGGCCTCAGCCAGCCAGCGCAGGTCCCGCACCGCCCTACACAGACAGACACACACACAGAGACAGACACACACACAGAGACACACACACACACACACACACACACACACACACACACACACACACACACACACACACACACACACACACACACACACACACACACACACACACACACACACACACACACACACACACACACACACACACACACACACACACACACACACACACACACACACAGACACACACAGACAGACACACACAGACAGACACAGACAGACACACACACAGACAGACAGACAGAGTGACACACACACACACACACACACACACACACACGTATGTTAAGTACTGAAGAGCCTCTGCTGTATAGTGGGTCCTGTACTGCCCTACACACAATGTACAGATGATTGTGTGTGTGTGTCGTGCGTGTACTTGTGTGTGTTTGTAAGTGTGTGTGTGTGTACTTACTGTTTAAGCTCAGTCAGTGTGTTAATGTTGGGGTCTCCCAGTCTGACAGCCTCCTGGGCTCCATCCCCACTGTACTGCACCACGCCTACCCTGGACTCATTAAAACCAAACTACACACACACACACACACACACACACACACACACACACACACACACACACACACACACACACACACACACACACACACACACACACACACACACACACACACACACACACACACACACACACACACACACACACACACACACACACAGGATGGGACGTTAAACGGGTGTCCTGACTCTCTGTGGATACTAAAGCTGGAACATATCGTAAGAGTAGGGTTGTTAATCCCGGTGGCTTGGATAAATTTCCAATCTGTCCCTCAAACCATCATGGTCATCAGGGTCAATATAACGTTAAAATAAGGGTTCATAAAAAAACATTAAAATAAGGGTTAAATAAAACATTAAAATAAGGGTTCATTAAAAAACATTAAAATAAGGGTTAATATAACGTTAAAATAAGGGTTAATACAAACATTAAAATAAGGGTTAATAAAAACATTAAAATAAGGATTATATAAAACATTAAAATAAGGGTCAATAAAACATTAAAATAAGGGTTAATAAAAATGAACACACAATTATTGTATTCATGAGTGTTCATGTATTTGTGATCTTTTAAATACTGTATTTGAGTCTTTTTTGATTGTAATGTAATTTGTTGATTCAAATGTCTGTGCGTGTGTTACTCACACGAACTTGCTGGTCCTTAATAAGGCGATCTATGACCGTGATGATGAAGTCTTTAGCTAGAGCGAAGTTAGTGGAGCCGATACTCTCAGAACTGTCCACGATGAAGGCCAGGTCCAGGGGCCCACACTTACACTCTACATCAGGACAGACAGACACATTAGACAGACAGACATTAGACAGACAGACAGACAGACACATTAGACAGACAGACACATTAGACAGACAGACACATTAGACAGACACACACATTAGACAGACAGACATTAGACAGACAGACAGACAGACACAGACAGACAGACATTAGACAGACACAGACAGACAGACATTAGACAGACACAGACAGACAGACATTAGACAGACAGACAGACAGACATTAGACAGACAGACAGACAGACAGACAGACAGACAGACAGACAGACAGACAGACAGACAGACAGACAGACAGACAGACAGACAGACAGACAGACAGACAGACAGACAGACAGACAGACAGACAGACAGGCAGGCAGGCAGGCAGGCAGGCAGGCAGGCAGGCAGGCAGGCAGGCAGGCAGACAGACAGACAGACAGACAGACAGACAGACAGACAGACAGACAGACAGGCAGACAGGCAGACAGGCAGACAGGTCGTATTAGTGAATAGAAAGCAGTGATAAACTCAGAAGCCTCAGAAGCCAATGGGAAGAAGGGATGGACTTACCACAGCACGCTGTAGAAAAACAACAACACAATGGAAGTCATTCTAGTGTGTGTGTGTGTGTGTGTGTGTGTGTGTGTGTGTGTGTGTGTGTGTGTGTGTGTGTGTGTGTGTGTGTGTGTGTGTGTGTGTGTGTGTGTGTGTGTGTGTGTGTGTGTGTGTGTGTGTTTGAGAGGGAGGGAGGAGAACTTACAGCAAAGCTTCATGATGATATCCAGAATCTCACAATCCTGTTGATAACAGTAATGTTATATAGATGTTATATAGATGTTATATAATCCTGATAATAACAGTAATGTTATATAGATGTTATATAGATGTTATATAATCCTGATAATAACAGTAATGTTATATAGATGTTATATAGATGTTATATAATCCTGATGATAACAGTAATGTTATATAGATGTTATATAATCCTGATGATAACAGTAATGTTATATAGATGTTATATAATCCTGATGATAACAGTAATGTTATATAGACGTTATATAGATTTATATAATCCTGATGATAACAGTAATGTTATATAGATGTTATATAGATGTTATATAATCCTGATGATAACAGTAATGTTATATAGATGTTATATAGCTGTTATATAATCCTGATGATAACAGTAACGTTATATAGATGTCCTCCTGTAACATGGACTCACATCAACTCCTGCAGGTCCGGGAGGCCCAACTGGTCCCTAGAGAGAGAGACAGAGAGACAGAGAGACAGAGAGACAGAGAGACAGAGAGACAGAGAGACAGACAGACAGACAGACAGACAGACAGACAGACAGACAGACAGACAGACAGACAGACAGACAGACAGACAGACAGACAGACAGACAAAGAGAGAGAAAGAGACAAAGAGAGAGAAAGAGACAAAGAGAGAGAAAGAGAGAAAGAGAGAGAGAAGAGGAGGGAGCAATGCATCACCTTATAGGGACATAACTAATGTCAGATCTTATTTAGTCGCAGGAGGGACATCATCCTACAGCAGGACGATTTGAATGAATATTGAATATTTAGAATACCCGACAGGAAGCGGTGTTTCTAGGCTCTACAATGCAGTAACGTACCTACATTGTACGTTAAACTGTTCCAGCACCCACCCCGTGGACCAACTAGCAATTTATACCATTTATGCCAGTCTAATGGTGGTCCCGACAGGGGGGGGGCACAAACACACTTAAATATAGGATGGTATCTGTGATTGGGTGTTGCATACGGCAGGCCTATCAAATGGACTGGAATTTACACGCCTCTTTCAAACCATGTTGCTAGGAGAGAAGAGGTAATGATGACGGTCAATGCTGTGTGCAAGACGGAGCCCTACTGTAATAGATGAATGGGGCTAGTTAGTGTAGAAGCCCTACTGTAGTAGATGAATGGGGCTAGTAGAGGAGCCCTACTGTAATATATTAATGGGGCTAGTTAGTGTAGAAGCCCTACTGTAGTAGATGAAAGGGGCTAGTAGAGGAGCCCTACTGTAATAGATGCATGGGGCTAGTGTAGGAGCCCTACTGTAATAGATGCATGGGGCTAGTGTAGGAGCCCTACTGTAATAGATGAATGGGGCGAGTTAGTGTAGAAGCCCTACTGTAGTAGATGAAAGGGGCTAGTAGAGGAGCCCTACTGCAATAGATGCATGGGGCTAGTATAGGAGCCCTACTGTAATAGATGAATGGGGCGAGTTAGTGTAGAAGCCCTACTGTAGTAGATGAAAGGGGCTAGTAGAGGAGCCCTACTGCAATAGATGCATGGGGCTAGTATAGGAGCCCTACTGTAATAGATGAAAGGGGCTGGTTAGTGTAGTGGCACTACTGTAGTAGATGAATGGGGCTAGTTAGTGTAGGAGCCCTACTGTAATAGATGAATGGGGCTAGTGTAGGAGCCCTACTGTAATAGATGAATGGGGCTAGTTAGTGTAGGAGCCCTACTGTAATAGATGAATGGGGCTAGTAGAGGAGCCCTACTGTAATAGATGAATGGGGCTAGTGTAGAAGCCCTACTGTAATAGATGAATGGGGCTAGTGTAGAAGCCCTACTGTAATAAATGAATGGGGCTAGTTAGTGTAGAAGCCCTACTGTAGTAGATGAAAGGGGCTAGTAGAGGAGCCCTACTGCAATAGATGCATGGGGCTAGTATAGGAGCCCTACTGTAATAGATGAAAGGGGCTGGTTAGTGTAGTGGCACTACTGTAGTAGATGAATGGGGCTAGTTAGTGTAGGAGCCCTACTGTAATAGATGAATGGGGCTAGTGTAGGAGCCCTACTGTAGTAGATGAAAGGGGCTGGTTAGTGTAGAAGCCCTACTGTAGTAGATGAAAGGGGCTGGTTAGTGTAGTGGCACTACTGTAATAGATGAATGGGGCTAGTATAGAAGCCCTACTGTAGTAGATGAAAGGGGCTAGTGTAGGAGCCCTACTGGAATAGATGAATGGGGCTAGTGTAGGAGCCCTACTGTAATAGATGAATGGGGCTAGTCTAGAAGCCCTACTGGAATAGATGAATGGGGCTAGTGTAGGAGCCCTACTGTAATAGATGAATGGGGCTAGTGTAGGAGCCCTACTGCAATAGATGAATGGGGCTAGTGTAGGAGCCCTACTGCAATAGATGAATGGGGCTAGTGTAGGAGCCCTACTGCAATAGATGAATGGGGCTAGTGTAGGAGCCCTACTGCAATAGATGAATGGGGCTAGTGTAGGAGCCCTACTGCAATAGATGAATGGGGCTAGTATAGGAGCCCTACTGCAATAGATGAATGGGGCTAGTGTAGGAGCCCTACTGCAATAGATGAATGGGGCTAGTGTAGGAGCCCTACTGCAATAGATGCATGGGGCTAGTGTAGGAGCCCTACTGCAATAGATGAATGGGGCTAGTGTAGGAGCCCTACTGCAATAGATGAATGGGGCTAGTGTAGGGGCCCTACTGCAATAGATGAATGGGGCTAGTGTAGGAGCCCTACTGCAATAGATGAATGGGGCTAGTGTAGGAGCCCTACTGCAATAGATGAATGGGGCTAGTGTAGGAGCCCTACTGCAATAGATGAATGGGGCTAGTGTAGGAGCCCTACTGCAATAGATGAATGGGGCTAGTGTAGGAGACCTACTGCAATAGATGAATGGGGCTAGTGTAGGAGCCCTACTGCAATAGATGAATGGGGCTAGTGTAGGAGCCCTACTGCAATAGATGAATGGGGCTAGTGTAGGAGCCCTACTGTAATAGATGCATGGGGCTAGTGTAGGAGCCCTACTGTAATAGATGCATGGGGCTAGTGTAGGAGCCCTACTGCAATAGATGAATGGGGCTAGTGTAGGAGCCCTACTGCAATAGATGAATGGGGCTAGTGTAGGAGCCCTACTGTAATAGATGCATGGGGCTAGTGTAGGAGCCCTACTGTAATAGATGCATGGGGCTAGTGTAGGAGCCCTACTGTAATAGATGAATGGGGCTAGTGTAGGAGCCCTACTGTAATAGATGAATGGGGCTAGTAGAGGAGCCCTACTGTAATATATGAATGGGGCTAGTTAGTGTAGGAGCCCTACTGTAATAGATTAATGGGGCTAGTAGAGGAGCCCTACTGTAATATATGAATTGGGCTAGTTAGTGTAGAAGCCCTACTGTAGTAGATGAAAGGGGCTAGTTAGTGTAGAAGCCCTACTGTAGTAGATGAAAGGGGCTAGTTAGTGTAGAAGCCCTACTGTAGTAGATGAAAGGGGCTAGTTAGTGTAGAAGCCCTACTGTAGTAGATGAAAGGGGCTAGTTAGTGTAGAAGCCCTACTGTAGTAGATGAAAGGGGCTAGTTAGTGTAGAAGCCCTACTGTAGTAGATGAAAGGGGCTAGTTAGTGTAGAAGCCCTACTGTAGTAGATGAAAGGGGCTAGTTAGTGTAGAAGCCCTACTGTAGTAGATGAAAGGGGCTAGTTAGTGTAGAAGCCCTACTGTAGTAGATGAAAGGGGCTAGTTAGTGTATTAGCCCTACTGTAATAGATGAATGGGGCTAGTTAGTTTAGAAGCCCTACTGTAATAGATGAATGGGGCTAGTTAGTTTAGAAGCCCTACTGTAATAGATGAATGGGTCTAGTTAGTTTAGAAGCCCTACTGTAATAGATGAATGGGGCTAGTTAGTTTAGAAGCCCTACTGTAGTAGATGAATGGGGCTAGTTAGTGAATGGGGCTAGAAGCCCTACTGTAGTAGATGAATGGGGCTAGTTAGTGTAGAAGCCCTACTGTAGTAGATGAATGGGGCTAGTTAGTGTAGAAGCCCTACTGTAGTAGATGAATGGGGCTAGTTAGTGTGCCCTACTGTAGTAGATGAATGGGGCTAGTTAGTGTAGAAGCCCTACTGTAGTAGATGAATGGGGCTAGTTAGTGTAGAAGCCCTACTGTAGTAGATGAAAGGGGCTAGTTAGTGTAGAAGCCCTACTGTAGTAGATGAAAAGTTAGGGAAGCCCTACTGTAGTAGATAGGGGCTAGTTAGTTTAGAAGCCCTACTGTAATAGATGAATGGGGCTAGTTAGGAAGCCCTACTGTAATAGATGAATGGGGCTAGTTAGTTTAGAAGCCCTACTGTAATAGATGAATGGGTCTAGTTAGTTTAGAAGCCCTACTGTAATAGATGAATGGGGCTAGTTAGTTTAGAAGCCCTACTGTAGTAGATGAATGGGGCTAGTTAGTGTAGAAGCCCTACTGTAATAGATGAATGGGGCTAGTTAGTGTAGAAGCCCTACTGTAGTAGATGAATGGGGCTAGTTAGTGTAGAAGCCCTACTGTAATAGATGAATGGGGCTAGTTAGTGTAGAAGCCCTACTGTAGTAGATGAATGGGGCTAGTTAGTGTAGAAGCCCTACTGTAATAGATGAATGGGGCTAGTTAGTGTAGAAGCCCTACTGTAATAGATGAATGGGGCTAGTTAGTGTAGAAGCCCTACTGTAATAGATGAATGGGGCTAGTATAGGAGCCCTACTGTAATAGATGAATGGGGCTAGTTAGTGTAGAAGCCCTACTGTAATAGATGAATGGGGCTAGTTAGTGTAGAAGCTCTACTGTAATAGATGAATGGGGCTAGTTAGTGTAGAAGCCCTACTGTAGTAGATGAAAGGGGCTAGTTAGTGTAGAAGCCCTACTGTAGTGGATGAATGGGGCTAGTGTAGGAGCCCTACTGCAATAGATGAATGTGGCTAGTGTAGGAGCCCTACTGCAATAGATGAATGGGGTAGTGTAGGAGCCCTACTGCAATAGATGAATGGGGCTAGTGTAGGAGCCCTACTGCAATAGATGAATGGGGCTAGTATAGGAGCCCTACTGCAATAGATGAATGGGGCTAGTGTAGGAGCCCTACTGCAATAGATGAATGGGGCTAGTGTAGGAGCCCTACTGCAATAGATGAATGGGGCTAGTGAAGGAGCCCTACTGCAATAGATGCATGGGGCTAGTGTAGGAGCCCTACTGCAATAGATGAATGGGGCTAGTGTAGGAGCCCTACTGCAATAGATGAATGGGGCTAGTGTAGGAGCCCTACTGCAATAGATGAATGGGGCTAGTGTAGGAGCCCTACTGCAATAGATGAATGGGGCTAGTGTAGGAGCCCTACTGCAATAGATGAATGGGGCTAGTGTAGGAGCCCTACTGCAATAGATGAATGGGGCTAGTGTAGGAGCCCTACTGCAATAGATGAATGGGGCTAGTGTAGGAGCCCTACTGCAATAGATGAATGGGGCTAGTGTAGGAGCCCTACTGCAATAGATGAATGGGGCTAGTGTAGGAGCCCTACTGCAATAGATGAATGGGGCTGGTGTAGGAGCCCTACTGTAATAGATGCATGGGGCTAGTGTAGGAGCCCTACTGTAATAGTTGCATGGGGCTAGTGTAGGAGCCCTACTGCAATAGATGAATGGGGCTAGTGTAGGAGCCCTACTGCAATAGATGAATGGGGCTAGTGTAGGAGCCCTACTGTAATAGATGAATGGGGCTAGTGTAGGAGCCCTACTGCAATAGATGAATGGGGCTAGTGTAGGAGCCCTACTGCAATAGATGAATGGGGCTAGTGTAGGAGCCCTACTGTAATAGATGAATGGGGCTAGTAGAGGAGCCCTACTGTAATATATGAATGGGGCTAGTTAGTGTAAGAGCCCTACTGTAATAGATTAATGGGGCTAGTAGAGGAGCCCTACTGTAATATATGAATTGGGCTAGTTAGTGTAGAAGCCCTACTGTAATAGATGAATGGGGCTTGTTAGTGTAGGAGCCCTACTGTAATAGATGAATGGGGCTTGTTAGAGTAGGAGCCCTACTGTAATAGATGAATGGGGCTAGTATAGGAGCCCTACTGTAATAGATGAATTGGGCTAGTTAGTGTAGGAGCCCTACTGTAATAGATTAATGGGGCTAGTAGAGGAGCCCTACTGTAATAGATGAATGGGGCTTGTTAGTGTAGGAGCCCTACTGTAATAGATGAATGGGGCTAGTTAGTGTATTAGCCCTACTGTAGTAGATGAAAGGGGCTAGTTAGTGTAGAAGCCCTACTGTAGTAGATGAAAGGGGCTAGTTAGTGTAGAAGCCCTACTGTAGTAGATGAAAGGGGCTAGTTAGTGTAGAAGCCCTACTGTAGTAGATGAAAGGGCTAGTTAGTGTAGAAGCCCTACTGTAGTAGATGAAAGGGGCTAGTTAGTGTAGAAGCCCTACTGTAGTAGATGAAAGGGGCTAGTTAGTGTAGAAGCCCTACTGTAGTAGATGAAAGGGGCTAGTTAGTGTAGAAGCCCTACTGTAGTAGATGAAAGGGGCTAGTTAGTGTAGAAGCCCTACTGTAATAGATGAATGGGGCTAGTTAGTGTATTAGCCCTACTGTAATAGATGAATGGGGCTAGTTAGTTTAGAAGCCCTACTGTAATAGATGAATGGGGCTAGTTAGTTTAGAAGCCCTACTGTAATAGATGAATGGGGCTAGTTAGTTTAGAAGCCCTACTGTAGTAGATGAATGGGGCTAGTTAGTGTAGAAGCCCTACTGTAATAGATGAATGGGGCTAGTTAGTGTAGAAGCCCTACTGTAGTAGATGAAAGGGGCTAGTTAGTGTAGAAGCCCTACTGTAGTAGATGAAAGGGGCTAGTTAGTGTAGAAGCCCTACTGTAGTAGATGAAAGGGGCTAGTTAGTGTATTAGCCCTACTGTAATAGATGAATGGGGCTAGTTAGTTTAGAAGCCCTACTGTAATAGATGAATGGGGCTAGTTAGTGTAGAAGCCCTACTGTAATAGATGAATGGGGCTAGTTAGTGTAGAAGCCCTACTGTAGTAGATGAATGGGGCTAGTTAGTGTAGAAGCCCTACTGTAGTAGATGAATGGGGCTAGTTAGTGTAGAAGCCCTACTGTAATAGATGAATGGGGCTAGTTAGTGTAGAAGCCCTACTGTAGTAGATGAATGGGGCTAGTTAGTGTAGAAGCCCTACTGTAATAGATGAATGGGGCTAGTTAGTGTAGAAGCCCTACTGTAATAGATGAATGGGGCTAGTTAGTGTAGAAGCCCTACTGTAATAGATCAATGGGGCTAGTATAGGAGCCCTACTGTAATAGATGAATGGGGCTAGTTAGTGTAGAAGCCCTACTGTAATAGATGAATGGGGCTAGTTAGTGTAGAAGCTCTACTGTAATAGATGAATGGGGCTAGTTAGTGTAGAAGCCCTACTGTAGTAGATGAAAGGGGCTAGTTAGTGTAGAAGCCCTACTGTAGTGGATGAAAGGGGCTAGTTAGTGTAGAAGCCCTACTGTAGTAGATGAATGGGGCTAGTGTAGGAGCCCTACTGCAATAGATGAATGGGGCTAGTGTAGGAGCCCTAGTGTAATAGATGAATGGGGCTAGTGTAGGAGCCCTACTGTAATAGATGAATGGGGCTAGTGTAGGAGCCCTACTGTAATAGATGCATGGGGCTAGTGTAGGAGCCCTACTGTAATAGATGAATGGGGCTAGTGTAGGAGCCCTACTGTAATAGATGAATGGGGCTAGTGTAGGAGCCCTACTGTAATAGATGAATGGGGCTAGTAGAGGAGCCCTACTGTAATATATGAATGGGGCTAGTTAGTGTAGGAGCCCTACTGTAATAGATTAATGGGGCTAGTAGAGGAGCCCTACTGTAATATATGAATTGGGCTAGTTAGTGTAGAAGCCCTACTGTAATAGATGAATGGGGCTTGTTAGTGTAGGAGCCCTACTGTAATAGATGAATGGGGCTTGTTAGAGTAGGAGCCCTACTGTAATAGATGAATGGGGCTAGTATAGGAGCCCTACTGTAATAGATGAATTGGGCTAGTTAGTGTAGGAGCCCTACTGTAATAGATTAATGGGGCTAGTAGAGGAGCCCTACTGTAATAGATGAATGGGGCTAGTTAGTGTAGGAGCCCTACTGTAATAGATGAATGGGGCTAGTTAGTGTATTAGCCCTACTGTAGTAGATGAAAGGGGCTAGTTAGTGTAGAAGCCCTACTGTAGTAGATGAAAGGGGCTAGTTAGTGTAGAAGCCCTACTGTAGTAGATGAAAGGGGCTAGTTAGTGTAGAAGCCCTACTGTAGTAGATGAAAGGGGCTAGTTAGTGTAGAAGCCCTACTGTAGTAGATGAAAGGGGCTAGTTAGTGTAGAAGCCCTACTGTAGTAGATGAAAGGGGCTAGTTAGTGTAGAAGCCCTACTGTAGTAGATGAAAGGGGCTAGTTAGTGTAGAAGCCCTACTGTAGTAGATGAAAGGGGCTAGTTAGTGTAGAAGCCCTACTGTAGTAGATGAAAGGGGCTAGTTAGTGTATTAGCCCTACTGTAATAGATGAATGGGGCTAGTTAGTTTAGAAGCCCTACTGTAATAGATGAATGGGGCTAGTTAGTTTAGAAGCCCTACTGTAATAGATGAATGGGTCTAGTTAGTTTAGAAGCCCTACTGTAATAGATGAATGGGGCTAGTTAGTTTAGAAGCCCTACTGTAGTAGATGAATGGGGCTAGTTAGTGTAGAAGCCCTACTGTAATAGATGAATGGGGCTAGTTAGTGTAGAAGCCCTACTGTAGTAGATGAAAGGGGCTAGTTAGTGTAGAAGCCCTACTGTAGTAGATGAAAGGGGCTAGTTAGTGTATTAGCCCTACTGTAGTAGATGAATGGGGCTAGTTAGTTTATTAGCCCTACTGTAATAGATGAATGGGGCTAGTTAGTTTAGAAGCCCTACTGTAATAGATGAATGGGGCTAGTTAGTTTAGAAGCCCTACTGTAATAGATGAATGGGGCTAGTTAGTGTAGAAGCCCTACTGTAGTAGATGAATGGGGCTAGTTAGTGTAGAAGCCCTACTGTAATAGATGAATGGGGCTAGTTAGTGTAGAAGCCCTACTGTAGTAGATGAATGGGGCTAGTTAGTGTAGAAGCCCTACTGTAGTAGATGAATGGGGCTAGTTAGTGTAGAAGCCCTACTGTAATAGATGAATGGGGCTAGTTAGTGTAGAAGCCCTACTGTAGTAGATGAATGGGGCTAGTTAGTGTAGAAGCCCTACTGTAATAGATGAATGGGGCTAGTTAGTGTAGAAGCCCTACTGTAATAGATGAATGGGGCTAGTTAGTGTAGAAGCCCTACTGTAATAGATCAATGGGGCTAGTATAGGAGCCCTACTGTAATAGATGAATGGGGCTAGTTAGTGTAGAAGCCCTACTGTAATAGATGAATGGGGCTAGTTAGTGTAGAAGCTCTACTGTAATAGATGAATGGGGCTAGTTAGTGTAGAAGCCCTACTGTAGTAGATGAAAGGGGCTAGTTAGTGTAGAAGCCCTACTGTAGTGGATGAAAGGGGAGTGAAAGGGGCCCTACTGTAGTAGATGTGTAGAAGCCCTACTGCAATAGATGAATGGGGCTAGTGTAGGAGCCCTAGTGTAATAGATGAATGGGGCTAGTGGAGCCCTACTGTAATAGATGAATGGGGCTACTGTAGGAGCCCTACTGTAATAGATGAATGGGGCTAGTGTAGGAGCCCTACTGTAATAGATGAATGGGGCTAGTGTAGGAGCCCTACTGTAATAGATGAATGTGGAGCTAGATGAGTGTAGGAGCCCTACTGTAATAGATGAATGGGGCTAGTGTAGGAGCCCTACTGTAATAGATGAATGGGGCTAGTGTAGGAGCCCTACTGTAATAGATGAATGGGGCTAGTGTAGGAGCCCTACTGTAATAGATGAATGGGGCTAGTGTAGGAGCCCTACTGTAATAGATGAATGGGGCTAGTTAGTGTAGGAGCCCTACTGTAATAGATGAATGGGGCTAGTGTAGGAGCCCTACTGTAATAGATGAATGGGGCTAGTTAGTGTAGGAGCCCTACTGTAATAGATGAATGGGGCTAGTGTAGGAGCCCTACTGTAATAGATGAATGGGGCTAGTGTAGGAGCCCTACTGTAATAGATGAATGGGGCTAGTATAGGAGCCCTACTGTAATAGATGCATGGGGCTAGTATAGGAGCCCTACTGTAATAGATGAATGGGGCTAGTAGAGGAGCCCTACTGTAATAGATGAATGGGGCTAGTAGAGGAGCCCTACTGTAATAGATGAATGGGGCTAGTGTAGGAGCCCTACTGTAATAGATGAATGGGGCTAGTATAGGAGCCCTACTGTAATAGATGAATTGGGCTAGTTAGTGTAGGAGCCCTACTGTAATAGATTAATGGGGCTAGTAGAGGAGCCCTACTGTAATAGATGAATGGGGCTTGTTAGTGTAGGAGCTCTACTGTAATAGATGAAAGGGGCTACTTAGTGTCGTGGCCCTACTGTAATAGATGAATGGGGCTAGTTAGTGTATTAGCCCTACTGTAGTAGATGAAAGGGGCTAGTTAGTGTAGAAGCCCTACTGTAGTATATCAAAGGGGCTAGTTAGTGTAGAAGCCCTACTGTAGTAGATGAAAGGGGCTAGTTAGTGTAGAAGCCCTACTGTAGTAGATGAAAGGGGCTAGTTAGTGTAGAAGCCCTACTGTAGTAGATGAAAGGGGCTAGTTAGTGTAGAAGCCCTACTGTAGTAGATGAAAGGGGCTAGTTAGTGTAGAAGCCCTACTGTAGTAGATGAAAGGGGCTAGTTAGTGTAGAAGCCCTACTGTAGTAGATGAAAGGGGCTAGTTAGTGTAGAAGCCCTACTGTAGTAGATGAAAGGGGCTAGTTAGTGTATTAGCCCTACTGTAATAGATGAATGGGGCTAGTTAGTTTAGAAGCCCTACTGTAATAGATGAATGGGGCTAGTTAGTTTAGAAGCCCTACTGTAATAGATGAATGGGGCTAGTTAGTTTAGAAGCCCTACTGTAATAGATGAATGGGGCTAGTTAGTTCAGAAGCCCTACTGTAGTAGATGAATGGGGCTAGTTAGTGTAGAAGCCCTACTGTAATAGATGAATGGGGCTAGTTAGTGTAGAAGCCCTACTGTAGTAGATGAATGGGGCTAGTTAGTGTAGAAGCCCTACTGTAGTAGATGAATGGGGCTAGTTAGTGTAGAAGCCCTACTGTAATAGATGAATGGGGCTAGTTAGTGTAGAAGCCCTACTGTAGTAGATGAATGGGGCTAGTTAGTGTAGAAGCCCTACTGTAATAGATGAATGGGGCTAGTTAGTGTAGAAGCCCTACTGTAATAGATGAATTGGGCTAGTTAGTGTAGAAGCCCTACTGTAATAGATTGGAGGGGTCTCCTGACCCCTCCTGTCTCAGCCTCCAGTATTTATGCTGCAGTAGTTTATGTGTCGGGGGGCTAGGGTCAGTTTGTTTATCTGGAGTACTTCTCCTGTCCTATTCGGTGTCCTGTGTAAATCTAAGTGTGCGTTCTCTAATTCTCTCCTTCTCTCTTTCTTTCTCTCTCTCGGAGGACCTGAGCCCTAGAACCATGCCCCAGGACTACCTGACATGATGACTCCTTGCTGTCCCCAGTCCACCTGGCCATGCTGCTGCTCCAGTTTCAACTGTTCTGCCTTACTATTATTCAACCATGCTGGTCATTTATGAACATTTGAACATCTTGGCCACGTTCTTTATAATCTCCACCTGGCACAGCCAGAAGAGGACTGGCCACCCCACATATGCTCTCTCTAATTCTCTCTTTCTTTCTCTCTCTCGGAGGACCTGAGCCCTAGGACCGTGCCCCAGGACTACCTGACATGATGGCTCCTTGCTGTCCCCAGTCCATCTGACTGTGCTGCTGCTCCAGTTTCAACTGTTCTGCCTTATTATTATTTGACCATGCTGGTCATTTATGAACATTTGAACATCTTGGTCATGTTCTGTTATAATCTCTACCCGGCACAGCCAGAAGAGGACTGGCCACCCCACATAGCCCGGTTCCTCTCTAGGTTTCTTCCTAGGTTTTGGCCTTTCTAGGGAGTTTTTCCTAGCCACCGTGCTTTTACACCTGCATTGTTTGCTGTTTGGGGTTTTAGGCTGGGTTTCTGTACAGCACTTTGAGATATCAGCTGATGTACGAAGGGCTATATAAATAAATTTGATTTGATTTGATTTGATAATAGATGAATGGGGCTAGTATAGGAGCCCTACTGTAATAGATGAATGGGGCTAGTTAGTGTAGAAGCCCTACTGTAATAGATGAATGGGGCTAGTTAGTGTAGAAGCCCTACTGTAATAGATGAATGGGGCTAGTTAGTGTAGAAGCCCTACTGTAGTAGATGAAAGGGGCTAGTTAGTGTAGAAGCCCTACTGTAGTGGATGAAAGGGGCTAGTTAGTGTAGAAGCCCTACTGTAGTAGATGAAAGGGGCTAGTTAGTGTAGTGGCACTACTGTAATAACATAACAGATGTTCTTTGAAAAGCACAGCTTCCAACGGGCAGAACGACAGATGAAAACATTTAAGAAAACATCAACAACAGGGTCATTCAATAGTTCTACGTCTCTCTGCTTCAGTATCTTTCAATAGTTCTACGTCTCTCTGCTTCAGGGTCTTTCAATAGTTCCTGGTCTCTCTGCTTCAGGGTCTTTCAATAGTTCTACGTCTCTCTACTTCAGGGTCATTCAATAGTTCTACGTCTCTCTGCTTCAGTATCTTTCAATAGTTCTACGTCTCTCTGCTTCAGGGTCTTTCAATAGTTCCTGGTCTCTCTGCTTCAGGGTCTTTCAATAGTTCTACGTCTCTCTGCTTCAGGGTCTTTCAATAGTTCTACGTCTCTCTGCTTCAGGGTCTTTCAATAGTTCCTGGTCTCTCTGCTTCAGGGTCTTTCAATAGTTCTACGCCTCTCTCTGCTTCAGGGTCTTTCAATAGTTCTACGTCTCTCTGCTTCAGGGTCTTTCGTCTCTCTCTGCTTCAGGGTCTTTCAATAGTTCTACGTCTCTCTGCTTCAGGGTCTTTCAATAGTTCTACGTCTCTCTGCTTCAGGGTCTTTCAATAGTTCTACGTCTCTCTGCTTCAGGGTATTTCAATAGTTCTACGTCCATCTGCTTCAACAACAGGGTCTTTCAATAGTTCTACGTCTCTCTCTGCTTCAGGGTCTTTCAATAGTTCCTGGTCTCTCTGCTTCAGGTTCTTTCAATAGTTCTACGTCTCTCTGCTTCAACAACAGGGTCTTTCAATAGTTCTACGTCTCTCTACTTCAGGGTCATTCAATAGTTCTACGTCTCTCTCTGCTTCAGGGTCTTTCAATAGTTCCTGGTCTCTCTGCTTCAGGGTCTTTCAATAGTTCTACGTCTCTCTACTTCAGGGTCATTCAATAGTTCTACGTCTCTCTGCTTCAGGGTCTTTCAATAGTTCTACGTCTCTCTCTGCTTCAGGGTCTTTCAATAGTTCCTGGTCTCTCTGCTTCAGGGTCTTTCAATAGTTCTACGTCTCTCTGCTTCAGGGTTTTTCAATAGTTTTACATCTCTTTTCCTCCTTCCATTTCCCTCACTCCCATCTGTTTCAAGCAGAGAATATTCCATTTACGAGCATTTTTTCTTGACGAAGAGGATACAACCACGCACACAGCAGTTAATTGTAGGCTGAGTGTAGCACACTTCCCACAAACACATAACTCAAACTGTTTATCCTATAAATATGCAGCCTAGCCACTAGCCAGGGAAAAACAGAGGGGGAGAGACTGCAACCCCTCTCTCTCACACCATCTCTCCGTCTCTCTTTAAATAATAATAAGTTGAATTTATAACAAAGAAAAAATCTCCAAGTGCTACATTGAGAGCATTTCTCTGTCTCTCTGTCTCTCTCTCTCTGTTTCTCTGTCTCTCTGTCTCTCTGTCTCTCTGTCTCTGTTTCTCTCTTGTCTATCTGTCTCCATGTCTCTCTGTCTCTGTTTCTCTCTCTCTGTTTCTCTGTCTCTCTGTCTCTCTGTCTCTGTTTCGCTCTTGTCTGTCTGTCTCTCTGTCTCTCTCTCTCTCTGTCTCTGTTTCTCTCTGTCTCTCTGTCTCTGTCTCTCTCTCTCTCTGTCTCTCTGTCTCTCTGTCTCTGTTTCTCTCTTGTCTATCTGTCTCTCTGTCTCTCTGTCTCTGTCTCTGTCTCGCTGTCTCACTGTCTGTTTGTGTCTCTCCATCCATCCATCTATAGAAGAGGGTGGGCCAGCCCTAGGAGCCTGCTTCCTGTCTGGGTTTCTTCCAATAGGTTCCTTCCATCTCGACAGTTTCTCCTAGTCACTGCGCTTCTGCCGCTGCATTGCTTGCTCTATGGGGTTCAAGGCTGGGAATCTGTAAAGCTCTATGGGGTTCAAGGCTGGGAATCTGTAAAGCTCTATGTGGTTCAAGGCTGGGAATCTGTAAAGCTCTATGTGGTTCAAGGCTGGGAATATGTAAAGCTCCATGGGGTTCAAGGCTGGGAATCTGTAAAGCTCTATGTGGTTCAAGGCTGGGAATCTGTAAAGCTCTATGGGGTTCAAGGCTGGGAATATGTAAAGCTCTATGGGGTTCAAGGCTGGGAATCTGTAAAGCTCTATGTGGTTCAAGGCTGGGAATCTGTAAAGCTCTATGTGGTTCAAGGCTGGGAATCTGTAAAGCTCCATGGGGTTCAAGGCTGGGAATCTGTAAAGCTCTATGTGGTTCAAGGCTGGGAATCTGTAAAGCTCCATGGGGTTCAAGGCTGGGAATCTGTAAAGCTCTATGTGGTTCAAGGCTGGTAATCTGTAAAGCTCTATGGGGTTCAAGGCTGGGAATCTGTAAAGCTCTATGGGGTTCAAGGGTGGGAATCTGTAAAGCTCTATGGGGTTCAAGGCTGGGAATCTGTAAAGCTCTATGGGGTTCAAGGCTGGGAATCTGTAAAGCTCTATGGGGTTCAAGGGTGGGAATCTGTAAAGCTCTATGGGGTTCAAGGCTGGGAATCTGTAAAGCTCTATGGGGTTGAAGGCTGGGGATCTGTAAAGCTCTATGTGACAACTGCTGATGTAAAAAGGGCTTTATAAAATACATGTGATTGATCTCTCTGTCTTACCGGGTTTCCTTCAGGTCCTCGGTGACCTTTGGCTCCTTTGTTCCCTGGGAGTCCTGGGGAGTCGTTCTGCAGAGGAGAGACAGGTAGAGACTTAGTAACACACAATACAGGGAGTGAAACTTTGACAAAGTGTCGGGAGAGAGGGTGAGACAGACAACTGATGAGTAACCAATATTATTATCTCTAGGGTCAAAGTTAACTCAAAACAGGTGGACTATACTGTCTACTGCCTGTCTACTGTCTACTGTATACTGTCTACTGCCTGACTAGTGACTATTGTCTACTGCCTGACTAGTGACTACTGTCTACTGCCTGACTAGTGATTACTGTCTACTGCCTGACTAGTGACTAGTGACTACTGTCTACTGCCTGACTAGTGACTACTGTCTACTGTCTACTGCCTGACTAGTGACTACTGTCTACTGTCTACTGCCTGACTATTGTCTACTGCCTGACTACTGTCTACTGTCTACTGCCTGACTACTGTCTACTGTCTACTGCCTGACTAGTGACTACTGGCTGCTGCCTGACTAGTGACTACTGTCTACTGCCTGACTACTGTCTACTGTCTACTGCCTGACTAGTGACTACTGTCTGCTGCCTGACTAGTGACTACTGTCTACTGCCTGACTAGTGACTAGTGCCTGCTGCCTGACTAGTGACTACTGTCTGCTGCCTGACTAGTGACTACTGTCTACTGCCTGACTACTGTCTACTGTCTACTGCCTGACTAGTGACTACTGTCTACTGCCTGACTACTGTCTACTGTCTACTGCCTGACTAGTGACTACTGTCTGCTGCCTGACTAGTGACTACTGTCTGCTGCCTGACTAGTGACTACTGCCTGACACATGACTGGGACTATAACACACCACTGGGACTATAACACACCACTGGGACTATAACACATCACTGGGACTATAACACACCACTGGGACTATAACACATCACTGGGACTGGGACTATAACACATCACTGGGACTATAACATATCACTGGGACTATAACACATCACTGGGACTATAACACATCACAACATCACTGGGACTATAACACATCACTGGGACTGGGACTATAACACACCACTGGGACTATAACACACCACTGGGACTGGGACTATAACACATCACTGGGACTATAACACATTACTGGGACTGGGACTATAACACATCACTGGGACTATAACACACCACTGGGACTGGGACTATAACACACCACTGGGACTATAACACACCACTGGGACTGGGACTATAACACACCACTGGGACTATAACACATCACTGGGACTATAACACATCACTGGGACTATAACACATCACTGGGACTATAACACATCACTGGGACTATAACACATCACTGGGACTGGGACTATAACACATCACTGGGACTATAACACATTACTGGGACTATAACACATTACTGGGACTGGGACTATAACACATCACTGGGACTATAACACATTACTGGGACTGGGACTATAACACATCACTGGGACTATAACACATTACTGGGACTGGGACTATAACACATTACTGGGACTATAACACATTACTGGGACTGGGACTATAACACACCACTGGGACTATAACACATCACTGGGACTATAACACATCACTGGGACTATAACACACCACTGGGACTATACACACCACTGGGACTATACACACCACTGGGACTATAACACATCACTGGGACTATAACACATCACTGGGACTGGGACTATAACACATCACTGGGACTATAACACATCACTGGGACTATAACACACCACTGGGACTATAACACATCACTGGGACTATAACACATCACTGGGACTATAACACACCACTGGGACTATAACACATCACTGGGACTGGGACTATAACACATCACTGGGACTATAACACATCACTGGGACTATAACACATCACTGGGACTATAACACACCACTGGGACTATAACACATCACTGGGACTATAACACATCACTGGGACTATAACACATCTCTGGGACTATAACACATCACTGGGACTATAACATATCACTGGGACTGGGACTATAACACATCACTGGGACTGGGACTATAACACACCACTGGGACTATAACACATTACTGGGACTATAACACATCACTGGGACTATAACACACCACTGGGACTGGGACTATAACACATCACTGGGACTATAACACATTACTGGGACTATAACACATCACTGGGACTATAACACACCACTGGGACTGGGACTATAACACATCACTGGGACTATAACACATCACTGGGACTGGGACTATAACACACCACTGGGACTATACACACCACTGGGACTATAACACATTACTGGGACTATAACACATCACTGGGACTGGGACTATAACACATCACTGGGACTATAACACATTACTGGGACTATAACACATTACTGGGACTGGGACTATAACACATCACTGGGACTATAACACATTACTGGGACTGGGACTATAACACATCACTGGGACTATAACACATTACTGGGACTATAACACATCACTGGGACTGGGACTATAACACATCACTGGGACTATAACACATTACTGGGACTATAACACATTACTGGGACTGGGACTATAACACATCACTGGGACTATAACACATTACTGGGACTGGGACTATAACACATCACTGGGACTATAACACATTACTGGGACTGGGACTATAACACATTACTGGGACTATAACACATTACTGGGACTGGGACTATAACACACCACTGGGACTATAACACACCACTGGGACTGGGACTATAACACATCACTGGGACTATAACACATCACTGGGACTATAACACATCACTGGGACTATAACACATCACTGGGACTGGGACTATAACACACCACTGGGACTATAACACATTACTGGGACTATAACACATTACTGGGACTATAACACATCACTGGGACTATAACACATCACTGGGACTGGGACTATAACACATCACTGGGACTATAACACATCACTGGGACTATAACACATCACTGGGACTATAACACATTACTGGGACTATAACACATCACTGGGACTGGGACTATAACACATTACTGGGACTATAACACATCACTGGGACTATAACACATCACTGGGACTATAACACATCACTGGGACTATAACACATTACTGGGACTATAACACATCCCTGGGACTAGGACTATAACACATCACTGGGACTATAACACATCACTGGGACTATAACACATCACTGGGACTATAACACATTACTGGGACTATAACACATCACTGGGACTATAACACATCACTGGGACTATAACACATCACTGGGACTGGGACTATAACACATTACTGGGACTATAACACATCACTGGGACTATAACACATCCCTGGGACTAGGACTATAACACATCACTGGGACTATAACACATCACTGGGACTATAACACATCACTGGGACTATAACATATCACTGGGACTGGGACTATAACACACCACTGGGACTATAACACATCACTGGGACTATAACACATCACTGGGACTATAACACACCACTGGGACTATAACACATCACTGGGACTGGGACTATAATACACCACTGGGACTATAACACATCACTGGGACTATAACACATCACTGGGACTATAACACACCACTGGGACTATAACACACCACTGGGACTATAACACATCACTGGGACTATAACACATCACTGGGACTGGGACTATAACACACCACTGGGACTATGACACATCACTGGGCCTATAACACATTACTGGGACTATAACACATCACTGGGACTATAACACATCACTGGGACTATAACACATCACTGGGACTATAACACATCACTGGGACTATAACATATCACTGGGACTGGGACTATAACACACCACTGGGACTATAACACACCACTGGGACTGGGACTATAACACATCACTGGGACTATAACACATCACTGGGACTATAACACACCACTGGGACTATAACACACCACTGGGACTGGGACTATAACACACCACTGGGACTATAACACATCACTGGGACTATAACACATCACTGGGACTATAACACACCACTGGGATTATAACACATCACTGGGACTATAACACATCACTGGGACTATAACACATCACTGGGACTGGGACTATAACACATCACTGGGACTATAACACATCACTGGGACTGGGACTATAACACATTACAGGGACTATAACACATCACTGGGACTATAACACATCACTGGGACTATAACACATCACTGGGACTATAACACATCACTGGGACTATAACACATTACTGGGACTATAACACATCACTGGGACTGGGACTATAACACATTACTGGGACAATAACACATCACTGGGACTATAACACATCACTGGGACTATAACACATCACTGGGACTATAACACATTACTGGGACTATAACACATTACTGGGACTATAACACATCACTGGGACTATAACACATCACTGGGACTATAACACATCACTGGGACTATAACACATTACTGGGACTATAACACATTACTGGGACTATAACACATCACTGGGACTATAACACATCACTGGGACTATAACACATCACTGGGACTATAACACATTACTGGGACTATAACACATCACTGGGACTATAACACATCACTGGGACTATAACACATCACTGGGACTATAACACACCACTGGGACTATACACACCACTGGGACTATAACACATTACTGGGACTATAACACATCACTGGGACTGGGACTATAACACACCACTGGGACTATAACACACCACTGGGACTGGGACTATAACACATTACTGGGACTATAACACATCACTGGGACTATAACACATTACTGGGACTATAACACACCACTGGGACTATAACACATTACTGGGACTATAACACATCACTGTGACTATAACACATCACTGGGACTATAACACATCACTGGGACTATAACACATCACTGGGACTGGGACTATAACACATCACTGGGGTTCAACAAGAGAAATGAGCTTCCCACATACTCTCCCCTCATTTCCTGGTATCCATGACAATGACACATACACAGCTGCAGCAGCTCACAGCTTTTAATACACACACACACACACATACACACACACACACTGCGTCCAGAACGTAAAGTGTTACCAGCTGCAAGACTGAAAGATAGAGGGAGAGAAAAGAGAGGGAGAGACTGGGGAGGGAGAGACTGGAGAGGGAGAGAAAAGGGAGGGAGAGACTGGAGAGGGAGAGACTGGGGAGGGAGAGACTGGGGAGGGAGAGACTGGGGAGGGAGAGAAAAGGGAGGGAGAGACTGGGGAGGGATAGACTGGGGAGGGAGAGACTGGAGAGGGAGAGACTGGGGAGGGAGAGAAAAGGGAGGGAGAGACTGAGGAGGGAGAGAAAAGGGAGGGAGAGACTGGGGAGAGAGAGACTGGAGAGGGAGAGACTGGGGAGAGAGAGACTGGGGAGGGAGAGAAAAGGGAGGGAGAGACTGAGAAGGGAGAGAAAAGGGAGGGAGAGACTGAGAAGGGAGAGAAAAGGAGGGGGAGAAGAAGGAGAGGGAGAAGGAGGGAGAGACTGGGGAGGGAAAGAGAAGGAGGGGGAGAAGAAGGAGAGGGAGAAGGAGGGAGAGACTGGGGAGGGAAAGAGAAGGAGGGGGAGAAGAAGGAGAGGGAGAAGGAGGGAGAGACTGGGGAGGGAAAGAGAAGGAGGGGAGAAGAAGGAGAGGGAGAAGGAGGAGACAGATAGAGAGGGATAGAGAGACAGATAGTGAGGGATAGAGAGACAGATAGAGAGGGCTAGAGAGACAGATAGAGAGGGCTAGAGAGACAGATAGAGAGGGCTAGAGAGACAGATAGAGAGGGCTAGAGAGAGAGCTAGAGAGGGATAGAGAGACAGATAGAGAGGGATAGAGAGAGACAGATAGAGAGACACATAGAGAGGGATAGAGAGACAGATAGAGAGGGATAGAGAGACAGATAGAGAGGGATAGAGAGACTGATAGAGAGGGATAGAGAGAGAGCTAGAGAGGGATAGAGAGACAGATAGAGAGGGATAGAGAGAGACAGATAGAGAGACACATAGAGAGGGATAGAGAGACAGATAGAGAGAGACAGATAGAGAGACACAGAGAGGGATAGAGAGACAGATAGAGAGGGATAGAGAGAGAGATAGAGAGGGATAGAGAGACAGATAGAGAGGGATAGAGAGACAGATAGAGAGGGATAGAGAGACAGATAGAGAGGGATAGAGAGAGACATATAGAGAGACACAGAGAGGGATAGAGAGACAGATAGAGAGGGATAGAAAGAGAGATAGAGAGGGATAGAGAGAGACAGATAGAGAGACACAGAGAGGGATAGAGAGACAGATAGAGAGGGATAGAGAGACAGATAGAGACGGTGTGACTCACGTCCAGATAGAGGGCTAGAGAGACAGATAGAGAGGGATAGAGAGACAGATATAGAGGGCTAGAGAGACAGATAGAGAGGGATAGAGAGACAGATAGAGAGGGATAGAGAGACAGATAGAGAGACACAGAGAGGGATAGAGAGACAGATAGAGAGGGCTAGAGAGAGAGATAGAGAGGGATAGAGAGACAGATAGAGAGGGATAGAGAGAGACAGATAGAGAGACACAGAGAGGGATAGAGAGACAGATAGAGAGGGATAGAGAGACAGATAGAGACGGTGTGACTCACGTCCAGATAGAGGGCTAGAGAGACAGATAGAGAGGGATAGAGAGACAGATATAGAGGGCTAGAGAGACAGATAGAGAGGGATAGAGAGACAGATAGAGAGGGCTAGAGAGAGAGATAGAGAGGGATAGAGAGACAGATAGAGAGGGATAGAGAGACAGATAGAGAGGGATAGAGAGACAGATAGAGAGGGATAGAGAGACAGAGAGGGATTGAGAGACAGATAGAGAGGGATAGAGAGACAGATAGAGAGGGATTGAGAGACAGATAGAGAGGGATAGAGAGACAGATAGAGAGGGATAGAGAGAGACAGATAGAGAGACACATAGAGAGGGATAGAGAGACAGATAGAGAGGGATAGAGAGACAGATAGAGAGGGATAGAG
>NC_060180.1:78179578-78197078 GCF_021184085.1 Oncorhynchus gorbuscha | reverse complement strand
AGGCTCTGCATCTGTCCTCGTGCTCCTAGACCTTAGTGCTGCTTTTGATACCATCGATCACCACATTCTTCTGGAGAGATTGGAAACCGAAATTGGTCTACATGGACAAGTTCTGGCCTGGTTTTAGATCTTATCTGTCGGAAAGATATTAGTTTGTCTCTGTGAATGGTTTGTCTCTGTGAATGGTTTGTCCTCTGACAAATCAACTGTAAATTTCGGTGTTCCTCAAGGTTCCGTTTTAGGACCACTATTGTTTTCACTATATATTTTACCTCTTGGGGATGTCATTTGAAAACATAATGTTAACTTGCACTGCTATGCGGATGACACACAGCTGTACATTTCAATGAAACATGGTGAAGCCCCAATATTGCCCTCGCTGAAAGCCTGTGTTTCAGACATAAGGAAGTGGATGGCTGCAAACTTTCTACTTTTAAACTCGGACAAAACAGAGATGCTTGTTCTAGGTCCCAAGAAACAAAGAGATCTTCTGTTGAATCTGACAATTAATCTTAATGGTTGTACAGTCGTCTCAAATAAAACTGTGAAGGACCTCGGCGTTACTCTGGACCCTGATCTCTCTTTTGACGAACATATCAAGACTGTTTCAAGGACAGCTTTTTTCCATTTACGTAACATTGCAAAAATCAGAAACTTTCTGTCCAAATATGATGCAGAAAAATTCATCCATGCTTTTGTTACTTCTAGGTTAGACTACTGCAATGCTCTAGGAGTGTGAAGGTGAACAGAAAGGCTCTGGAGCAACGAACTGCCCTTGCTCTCTCTGCCTGGCCGGTTCCCCTCTTTCCACTGGGATTCTCTGCCTCTAACCCTGTTACAGGGGCTGAGTTACTGGCTTACTGGTGCTCTTTCATGCAGTCCCTAGGGGGGGTGTGTCACTTGAGTGGGTTGAGTCACTGATGTGATCTTCCTGTCTGGGTTGGCGCTCCCCCTTGGGTTGTGCCGTGGCGAAGATCTTTGTGGGCTATACTCAGCCTTGTCTCAGGATGGTAAGTTGGTGGTTGAAGATATCCCTCTAGTAGTGTGGAGGCTGTGTTTTGGCAAAGTGGGTGGGGTTATATCCTTCCTGTTTGTCCCTGTCCGGGGGTATCATCGGATGGGGCCACAGTGTCTCCTGACCCATCCTGTCTCAGCCTCCAGTATTTATGCTGCAGTAGTTTATGTGTCAGGGGGCTAGGGTCAGTTTGTTATATCTGGAGTACTTCTCCTGTCCTATCCGGTGTCCTGTGTGATTTTATTAAGTATGCTCTCTCTAATTCTCTCTTTCTTTCTCTCTCTCTCTGAGGACCTGAGCCCTAGGACCATGCCTCAGGACTACCTGGCATGATGACTCCTTGCTGTCCTCAGTCCACCTGGCCGTGCTGCCGCTCCAGTTTCAACTGTTCTGCCTGTGATTATTATTATTTGACCATGCTGGTCATTTATGAACATTTGAACATCTTGGCCATGTTCTGTTATAATCTCCACCTGGCACAGCCAGAAGAGGACTGGCCACCCCACATAGCCTGGTTCCTCTCTGGGTTTCTTCCTAGGTGTTGGCCTTTCTAGGGAGTTTTTCCTAGCCACCGTGCTTCTACACCTGCATTGCTTGCTGTTTGGGGTTTTAGGCTGGGTTTCTGTACAGCACTTTGAGATATCAGCTGATGTAAGAAGGGCTTTATAAATACATTTGATTTGATGCAGGTGTGATAAGACTCCCAGCTTAGTGATGCAGGTGTGATAAGACTCCCAGCTTAGTGATGCAGGTGTGATAAGACTCCCAGCTTAGTGATGAATGTGTGATAAGACTCCCAGCTTAGTGATGCAGGTGTGATAAGACTCCCAGCTTAGTGATGCAGGTGTGATAAGACTCCCAGCTTAGTGATGAATGTGTGATAAGACTCCCAGCTTAGTGATGAATGTGTGATAAGACTCCCAGCTTAGTGATGCAGGTGTGATAAGACTCCCAGCTTAGTGATGCAGGTGTGATAAGACTCCCAGCTTAGTGATGAATGTGTGATAAGACTCCCAGCTTAGTGATGAATGTGTGATAAGACTCCCAGCTTAGTGATGAATGTGTGATAAGACTCCCAGCTTAGTGATGCAGGTGTGATAAGACTCCCAGCTTAGTGATGCAGGTGTGATAAGACTCCCAGCTTAGTGATGAATGTGTGATAAGACTCCCAGCTTAGTGATGAATGTGTGATAAGACTCCCAGCTTAGTGATGCAGGTGTGATAAGACTCCCAGCTTAGTGATGCAGGTGTGATAAGACTCCCAGCTTAGTGATGAATGTGTGATAAGACTCCCAGCTTAGTGATTCAGGTGTGATAAGACTCCCAGCTTAGTGATAAATGTGTGATAAGACTCCCAGCTTAGTGATGCAGGTGTGATAAGACTCCCAGCTTAGTGATAAATGTGTGTGAGACAAATACATGTGTTAACTAGATGACGGAATGGATAAACAAATTGATTGATTAGTTTCCCAACCTCTGGTCCGGGGGCGCCCTCATCTCCTCTATATCCTGCAGACCCCGCCCTGCCGATGTCACCCTGAAACACACACAACAAAACTGTTAGACTTACAACACACACACACGCACGCACACACACACACAGCTCGCCCTAAGACACAGTTGTAAAAGTTTGTAATTATAACACCATTTAATTATGTAACAGCGTAGGAAGCAGAAATAGTGTAGACAGGAAGTAGGAAGTAGAAACAGTGTAGACAGGAAGTAGGAAGTAGAAACAGTGTAGACAGGAAGTAGGAAGTAGAAACAGTGTAGACAGGAAGTAGGAAGTAGAAACAGTGTAGACAGGAAGTAGGAAGTAGAAACAGTGTATACAAGAAATAGGAAGCAGAAACAGTGTAGACAGGAAGTAGGAAGCAGAAACAGTGTAGACCGGAAGTAGAATGCGGAAACAGTGTAGACAGGAAGTAGGAAGCAGAAACTGTGTAGACAGGAAGTAGGAAGCAGAAACTGTGTAGACAGGAAGTAGGAAGCAGAAACTGTGTGGACAGGAAGTAGGAAGCAGTGGGCGCGTTCGAGCGGATCACTTTTGTCAAGTCGTTTGCTATCGTTGGCCACAGCCTTTCAAAGTGTTGCATTATGGGGATAAAAATGGTTAGAGTAATGCATACGGTGCATTCCGAATGAATTCACACCCCTTGACTTAATCTACATGTTGTTGTGTTACAGCCTGAATTTAAAATGGACATTTAGATTTTTGGATCACTGGCCTACACATCAAATCACATTGTATTTTGTCACATGTGCCAAATACAACAGGTGTAGACCTCACAGTGAAATGCTGACTGACCAGCCCTTAACCAACAGGTGTAGACCTCACAGTGAAATGCTGACTGACCAGCCCTTAACCAACAGGTGTAGACCTCACAGTGAAATGCTGACTGACCAGCCCTTAACCAACAGGTGTAGACCTCACAGTGAAATGCTGACTGACCAGCCCTTAACCAACAGGTGCTGGAGCCCTTAACCACAGTGAAATGCTGACTGACCAGCCCTTAACCAACAGGTGTAGACCTCACAGTGAAATGCTGACTGACCAGCCCTTAACCAACAGGTGTTGTAGACCTCACAGTGAAATGCTGACTGACCAGCCCTTAACCACTACAACATACAATGAAATTCTAGATGATTCTGTACTTCCAACTTTGTGGCAACAGTTTGGGGAAGGCACTTTCCTGTTTCAACAATGCCCCCATTCAAAAAATCGAGGTCCATACAGAAATGGTTTGTCGAGATAGGTATGGAAGAACTTGACTGGCCTGCACAGAACCTTGACCTCAACCCCATCAAACACCTTTGTGATGCATTGGAATGCCGACTGCGAGCCAGGCCTAATCTCCCATCATCAGTCCCCGACCTCACTAATGCTCTTGTGGTTGAATGGAAGCAAGTCTCCGCAGCAATGTTCCAACATCTAGTGGAAAGCATTCCCAGAAGAGTGGAGGCTGTTATAGCAGCAATGTTCCAACATCTAGTTGAAAGCCTTCCCAGAAGAGTGGAGGCTGTTATAGCAGCAATGTTCCAACATCTAGTTGAAAGCCTTCCCAGAAGAGTGGAGGTTGTTATAGCAGCAATGTTCCAACATCTAGTGGAAAGCCTTCCCAGAAGAGTGGAGGCTGTTATAGCAGCAATGTTCCAACATCTAGTGGAAAGCCTTCCCAGAAGAGTGGAGGCTGTTAGCAGCAAAGGGGGGGACCAACTCCATATTAATACACATGATTTTGGAATGAGATGTTGTTCGAGCAGGTGTACACATACTTTTGGTCATGTCGTGTACAAACCCTCCAACCCCAAAAGGACTGAGGTGTTGATGTTATACTAAACTAAATTATAAAATATACATACCACAAAATACAATTGGCTATTCTTAAACTCTTCAAGATTATGCTCAGCTCTGGCATCTTCCCCAATATTTGGAACTAAGGTCTGGCCACCCCAATCCACAAAAGTAAGGACAAATTTGATCACAATAATTACTCAGGAATGTGCGTCAACAGCAACCTTAGACAAATCCTCTGCAGTATCATCAACAGCAGACTCGAACATTTCCTCAGTGAAAACAATGTCCTGAGCAAATCTTACCAAAATACCGTACGACAGACCACGTAATATACACCCTGCACACCCTTACTGACAAACAAACCAAAACAGACAAAGCCTTCTCATGCTTTGTTGATTTCACGAGGGTCGTCTATACAAATGGAAGGAATGTGATGTACAAAAACAAAAAAGGCAACGTACACAAACAACAAATAGACACCCACATGTCTTTCCTGAGGGCTGGGGGGTGAGACAAGGATGCAGCTTGAGGCCCACCCTCTTCAACATACAGAGCAGCTTGAGGCCCACCCTCTTCAAAATAGAGAGCAGCTTGAGGCCCACCCTCTTCAAAATAGAGAGCAGCTTGAGAACCACCCTCTTCAAAATAGAGAGCAGCTTGAGGCCCACCCTCTTCAAAATAGAGAGCAGCTTGAGGCCCACCCTCTTCCACATACAGAGCAGCTTGAGGCCCACCCTCTTCAACATAGAGAGCAGCTTGAAGCCCACCCTCTTCAACATACAGAGCAGCTTGAGGCCCACCCTCTTCAACATACAGAGCAGCTTGAGGCCCACCCTCTTCAACATACAGAGCAGCTTGAGGCCCACCCTCTTCCACATACAGAGCAGCTTGAGGCCCACCCTCTTCAACATACAGAGCAGCTTGAGGCCCACCCTCTTCAACATACAGAGCAGCTTGAGGCCCACCCTCTTCAACATACAGAGCAGCTTGAGGCCCACCCTCTTCAACATACAGAGCAGCTTGAGGCCCACCCTCTTCAACATCGAGAGCAGCTTGAGGCCCACCCTCTTCAACATAGAGAGCAGCTTGAGGCCCACCCTCTTCAACATAGAGAGCAGCTTGAGGCCCACCCTCTTCAACATACAGAGCAGCTTGAGGCCCACCCTCTTCAAAATAGAGAGCAGCTTGAGGCCCACCCTCTTCCACATACAGAGCAGCTTGAGGCCCACCCTCTTCAACATAGAGAGCAGCTTGAGGCCCACCCTCTTCAACATACAGAGCAGCTTGAGGCCCACCCTCTTCAACATACAGAGCAGCTTGAGGCCCACCCTCTTCAACATACAGAGCAGCTTGAGGCCCACCCTCTTCAAAATAGAGAGCAGCTTGAGGCCCACCCTCTTCAACATACAGAGCAGCTTGAGGCCCACCCTCTTCAACATACAGAGCAGCTTGAGGCCCACCCTCTTCAACATACAGAGCAGCTTGAGGCCCACCCTCTTCAACATACAGAGCAGCTTGAGGCCCACCCTCTTCAAAATAGAGAGCAGCTTGAGGCCCACCCTCTTCCACATACAGAGCAGCTTGAGGCCCACCCTCTTCAACATAGAGAGCAGTTTGAGGCCCACCCTCTTCAACATACAGAGCAGCTTGAGGCCCACCCTCTTCAACATACAGAGCAGCTTGAGGCCCACCCTCTTCAAAATAGAGAGCCGCTTGAGGCCCACCCTCTTCAACATACAGAGCAGCTTGAGGCCCACCCTCTTCAACATACAGAGCAGCTTGAGGCCCACCCTCTTCAACATAGAGAGCAGCTTGAGGCCCACCCTCTTCAACATACAGAGCAGCTTGAGGCCCACCCTCTTCAACATAGAGAGCAGCTTGAGGCCCACCCTCTTCAACATACAGAGCAGCTTGAAGCCCACCCTCTTCAACATAGAGAGCAGCTTGAGGCCCACCCTCTTCAACATAGAGAGCAGCTTGAGGCCCACCCTCTTCAACATAGAGAGCAGCTTGAGGCTCTTCAACATAGAGAGCAGCTTGAGGCTCTTCAACATAAAGAGCAGCTTGAGGCCCACCCTCTTCAACATACAGAGCAGCTTGAGGCCCACCCTCTTCAACATAGAGAGCAGCTTGAGGCCCACCCTCTTCAACATAGAGAGCAGCTTGAGGCCCACCCTCTTCAACATAGAGAGCAGCTTGAGGCCCACCCTCTTCAACATAGAGAGTAGCTTGAGGCCCACCCTCAACAGCCTAAATATAAAATGGATACTCATCTCATCTCACCTCATCTCTGTACCGTACCCCACAAATACAACCAACTGTAAGGTCCCTAAATAGAACAGTGAATCTAATGGGGAATCTAATTCCTATCTGCTGTTTTATCTAATGGGGGGGGATCTAATTAGTAGCTGCTGTTTTATCTAATGGGGATCTAATTAGTAGCTGCTGTTTTATCTAATGGGGATCTAATTAGTAGCTGCTGCTTTATCTAATGGGGATCTAATTAGTAGCTGCTGCTTTATCTAATGGGGATCTAATTAGTAGCTGCTGCTTTATCTAATGGGGGGGATCTAATTAGTAGCTGCTGCTTTATCTAATGGGGATCTAATTAGTAGCTGCTGCTTTATCTAATGGCGATCTAATTAGTAGCTGCTGCTTTATCTAATGGCGATCTAATTAGTAGCTGCTGCTTTATCTAATGGGGATCTAATTAGTAGCTACTGTTTTATCTAATGGGGATCTAATTAGTAGCTACTGCTTTATCTAATGGGGATCTAATTAGTAGCTACTGTTTTATCTAATGGGGGGATCTAATTAGTAGCTGCTGCTTTATCTAATGGGGGGATCTAATTAGTAGCTGCTGCTTTATCTAATGGGGGGATCTAATTAGTAGCTGCTGCTTTATCTAATGGGGATCTAATTAGTAGCTGCTGTTTTATCTAATGGGGGATCTAATTAGTAGCTGCTGCTTTATCTAATGGGGATCTAATTAGTAGCTACTGTTTTATCTAATGGGGGATCTAATTAGTAGCTACTGTTTTATCTAATGGGGGGAGCTAATTAGTAGCTGCTGTTTTATCTAATGGGGGATCTAATTAGTAGCTGCTGCTTTATCAAATGGGGGATCTAATTAGTAGCTGCTGTTTTATCTAATGGGGGATCTAATTAGTAGCTACTGTTTTATCTAATGGGGGATCTAATTAGTAGCTACTGTTTTATCTAATGGGGGGATCTAATTAGTAGCTACTGTTTTATCTAATGGGGGATCTAATTAGTAGCTACTGTTTTATCTAATGGGGGATCTAATTAGTAGCTACTGTTTTATCTATTGGGGGGATCTAATTAGTAGCTGCTGCTTTATCTAATGGGGATCTAATTAGTAGCTACTGTTTTATCTAATGGGGGATCTAATTAGTAGCTACTGTTTTATCTAATGGGGGGATCTAATTAGTAGCTACTGTTTTATCTAATGGGGGATCTAATTAGTAGCTACTGTTTTATCTAATGGGGATCTAATTAGTAGCTACTGTTTTATCTAATGGGGGATCTAATTAGTAGCTGCTGTTTTATCTAATGGGGGGATCTAATTAGTAGCTGCTGCTTTATCTAATGGGGATCTAATTAGTAGCTACTGTTTTATCTAATGGGGGATCTAATTAGTAGCTGCTGCTTTATCTAATGGGGATCTAATTAGTAGCTGCTGCTTTATCTAATGGGGGGATCTAATTAGTAGCTGCTGCTTTATCTAATGGGGGGGATCTAATTAGTAGCTACTGTTTTATCTAATGGGGGGATCTAATTAGTAGCTGCTGCTTTATCTAATGGGGATCTAATTAGTAGCTACTGTTTTATCTAATGGGGGATCTAATTAGTAGCTGCTGCTTTATCTAATGGGGATCTAATTAGTAGCTGCTGCTTTATCTAATGGGGGATCTAATTAGTAGCTACTGTTTTATCTAATTTGGGGATCTAATTAGTAGCTGCTGCTTTATCTAATGGGGAGGTCTAATTAGTAGCTGCTGCTTTATCTAATGGGGGATCTAATTAGTAGCTGCTGTTTTATCTAATGGGGGGATCTAATTAGTAACTACTGTTTAATCTAATGGGGGGATCTAATTAGTAGCTGCTGCTTCATCTAATGGGGGATCTAATTAGTAGCTGCTGTTTTATCTAATGGGGGGGATCTAATTAGTAGCTGCTGTTTTATCTAATGGGGGATCTAATTAGTAGCTGCTGCTTTATCTAATGGGGGGGATCAAATTAGTAGCTTCTGTTTTATCTAATGGGGGAGATCTAATTAGTAGCTGCTGTTTTATCTAATGGGGGGTCTAATTAGTAGCTGCTGCTTTATCTAATGGGGGGATCTAATTAGTAGCTGCTGCTTCATCTAATGGGGGATCTAATTAGTAGCTACTGTTTTATCTAATGGGGGATCTAATTAGTAGCTGCTGTTTTATCTAATGGAGGGGGGATCTAATTAGTAGCTACTGTTTTATCTAATGGGGGGTCTAATTAGTAGCTGCTGTTTTATCTAATGGGGGGATCTAATTAGTAGCTACTGTTTTTTCTAATGGGGGATCTATTGAGTAGCTACTGTTTTATCTAATGGGGGTCTAATTAGTAGCTACTGTTTTATCTAATGGGGGGATCTAATTAGTAGCTACTGTTTAATCTAATGGGGGATCTAATTAGTAGCTACTGTTTTATCTAATGGGGGGGGGTCTAATTAGTAGCTACTGTTTTATCTAATGGGGGGGGGGATCTAATTAGTAGCTACTGTTTAATCTAATGGGGGATCTAATTAGTAGCTACTGTTTTAGCTAATAGGCATCTAATTAAAATATGAGATACTAAATACTATTGATGATTGAATGCTGGTATGAAGGGTATCAAGTTTAAATGCTTGATGAAGAGTTTTAAACGTTGTGTAGTTTCAGAGGTCGAGAACTATGGTACGTACAGGCTCTCCATTGGCTCCAGATGAACCCTCTCTGCCCTGATCTCCACGAGGTCCTGGGTCACCCTGAAGGGACAGAAGACATCCGTCAACACACACCTTCATCGCCATCAACATCAACATCATCACCACCACCATCAACATCAACATCATCACCACCACCATCACCCTCATCACCATCAACATCAACATCACCCTCATCATCACTCACCAAATCTCCTCTTGGTCCTCTGTTTCCACGGGTTCCTTGTTCTCCTTTCTCTCCTGGGGTTCCCTGAAGGAGAATGGACAGAAGTCAACACACACACACACAAATCCTAATCCTAAACCTAATCCTAAACCTAATCCTAAAACCTAATCCTAAACCTACTGTTACTTTGTTCTCATGAGGTAGTGGGAAATGTCATCACACACACACACACACACACACACACACACACACACACACACACACACACACACACACACACACACACACACACACACACACACACACACACACACACACACACACACACACACACACACACACACACACAGACCACACACAGACACACACACAGACCACACACAGACAGTGTAGTAGTAGTAAAGTGTGAATACTTTGTCTCCCCGGAGGCCATCCGGTCCAGGTGCTCCCTGAAATGCACAACGAAGATGATGTCACATGATATCATCAACACCTCAATGTAAACAGTATCTTCCCATAATTCTCAGGAGTTAGAGTCACTTACATCATCACCCCGCTGTCCTTTGTCCCCATTGGCTCCTTTTGGGCCCGGTGTACCCTATGAGAAGATGACATGATAACATGACATATGATGTGATACACAGTAGTCCTCACACATCCACACTAACTCATGTACACACTAACTAATGTACACACACACTAACTCATGTACACACACACTAACTCATGTACACACTAACTCATGTACACACTAACTCATGTACACACTAACTCATGTACACACTAACTCATGTACACATTAACTCATGTACACACTAACTCATGTACACATTAACTCATGTACACACTAACTCATGTACACACTAACTCATGTACACACTAACTCATGTACACACTAACTTGTGTACACAAAGCTGCCCGTGAATTGTAATCCACAATAATTTACATGTGGTCTTGCTGTGAGATTATCTTTCTGCATCAAACTGGCTCAAATGAAGAGCTGTACCTTGATTCCAGGCAGTCCATAGTTGCCGGGTCGTCCTGGTTCTCCGTCTTTCCCCTGATCTCCCTTAAACAGAAAATACAACATCATCATGTTAACAACTATGTCGCCCAGCTCAAGTCACCATGGTAACAACAGTACAACAGGAAGTCATCTTACTGTACCTTAGCTCCTTTGGTTCCGTATGGACCAGGATCTCCCTTAGGACCGCCGTCTCCCTGTGAGCCCTACAACCAGAACACGCTACTTTAAACACAGAACAATGGAACATAGAACAATAGAACACAGAAGTCAGAATATAGAACACGGAAAAATGGAACATCGAACAACAGAACACAAAAGTCAGAATATAGAACACGGAACAATGGAACATCGAACAACAGAACACAAAAGTCAGAATATAGAACACGGAACAATGGAACATCGAACAACAGAACACAAAAGTCAGAATATAGAACCCAAACATCAAAGTGTTCTAGAGCCCCTGAGGTTTCCTGATGAAAAACAGCAGAGCTTCACCACATCACAGAGTTCTACTACTTGTTAACCACCAGAGCATACAGCCCCAGAGAGTGGCCCCTACACCCATAACTACATGTGGCTAAAATGTGTGTGTGTGTGTGTGTGTCGTGGACCAAGCTGCTTAATCAGAATAACTGTGTTTACATTCTCTGTTAGCAGAATGTTTATAAACTAACCCCTGGGGGGATTAGTTTATACATACTGTAAACACACACACACACACACAGTTAATTCAGAAAGTATTCAGACCCCTTGACTTTTTCCACATTTTGTTACATTACAGCCTTAATAATAATAACCAGTCATCATCGATCTACACACAATACTCCATAATGACATCACAATACCCCATAATGACATCACAATACCCCATAATGACATCACAATACACCATAATGACATCACAATACCCCATAATGACATCACAATACCACATAATGACATTACAATACCCCATAATGACATCACAATACCCCATAATGACATCACAATACACCATAATGACATCACAATACCCCATAATGACATCACAATACCCCATAATGACATCACAATACACCATAATGACATCACAATACCCCGTAATGACATCACAATACCCCATAATGACATCACAATACCCCATAATGGCATCACAATACCCCATAATGACATCACAATACCCCATAATGACATCACAATACACCATAATGACATCACAATACCCCATAATGGCATCACAATACTCCATAATGACAAAGCAAAAACAGGTTTTTAGGCATTTTTTTTGCAAATTCATAAAAAAGTATTCAGAGCCTTTGCTATGAGACTCAAAATTGTGCTCAGGTGTATCATGTTTCCATTGATCATCCTTGAGATGTTTCTACAACTTGATTGGAGTCCATCTGTGGTAAATTCAATTGATTGGATAAGATTTGGAAAGGCACACACCTGTCTATATAAGGTTCCACAGTTGACAGTGCAGGTCAGAGCAAAAACCAAGCCATGAGGTTGAAGAAGTTGTTCGTAGAGCTCAGAGACATTGGGACCACCAAGACTCTTCCTAGAGCTGGCCGTCCGGCCAAACTGAGCAATCGGGGGAGAAGGGCCTTGGTCAGGAGGGTGACCCAATGGTCACTCCGACAGAGCTCCAGAGTTCCTCTGTGGAGATGGGAGAAGCTTCCAGAAGGACAACCATCTCTGCAGCACTCCAGCAATCAGGTCTTTATGGTAGAGTGGCCAAACGGAAGCCACTCCTCAGTAAAAGGCACAACAGCCCACATGGAGTTTGCCAAAAGGCACCTAAAGGTCTCAGACTATGAGAAACAAGATTATCTGGTCTGATGAAACCAAGATTGAACTCTTTGGCCTGAATGCCAAGTGTCACGTCTGGAGGAAATCTTGCACTATCCCTATAAAATCTGGTCTTGATTTGTCATTATGGGGTATTGTGTGTATTGTGTGTAGATTGATGAATAAGGCTGTAACGCAACAAAATGTAGAAAAAGTCAAGGGGTCTGAATAATTTCCAAATGCACTGCACGGACTGTACAAAACATTAGGACTCCCCCTTTTGCCCTCAGAACAAATTCTTGATACATAAGGGAAACTGTTGAGCGTGAAAAACCCAGCAGCGTTGCAGTTCTTGACACTGAAACCGGTATGCCTGGTACCTACTACCATACCCCGTTCAAAGGCACTTAAATATTTAGTCTTGCCCATTCACCCTCTGAATGGCACACAGACACAATCCATGTCTCAATTGTCTCAAGGTTTAAAAATCATCCTTTAACTGGTCTCCTCCCCTTCATCTACACTGATTGAAGTGGATTTAACAAGTGACATCAATAAGGGATCATAGCTTTCACCTGGATTCACCTGGTCAGTCTCATTGAAAGAGCACATCCTAAACCTAATGCAGGACTGGGATTTAAATTATTACAACATTAGGAGAAGGACTCACGTCAGGTCCTGGGGAACCTTTACAGCCGGCTAGACCAGAAAAGCCTGGATCACCCTTACGTCCATCAACTCCATCTGTTCCCCGTTGTCCTTTGTCTCCCTGAGAGAGAGAGAGAGAGAGAGAGAGAGAGAGAGAGAGAGAGAGAGAGAGAGAGAGAGAGAGAGAGAGAGAGAGAGAGAGAGAGAGAAAGAGAGGGAGGGAGGGAGGGAGGGAGGGTGAGAGAGACATTGTAGGTAATAGAGGGGTAGACAGAGAGGAAAGAAACTTTCCATCATTAATGGGAGAACAGATTAAAGAGGAAATCAAATCCACCAATGGATGTGTGGTTTACCTTGTAGCCTTTATGGCCTCTCTCGCCCTTGTCACCTCTTCCACCACGGTCGCCCTGGAAACAAGACACAGCAGTTATCATCATCATCAACAGTTTGCGATTATTGCAATACACTTTATTTAATGAAGAGTGTGCCATGGTCATATCCGGTGTGTGTGGCTGTGATGCCGTACCTTCATTCCACGGTACCCCACAGGGCCGGGGTCTCCCAAATTCCCCTGAAATAGAGGACTTGATCATTAGTGGAGTAGAGCAGTGTTAGAGCAGTGTTTCTAGAATAGAGCAGTGTTTCTAGAATAGAGCAGTGTTTCTAGAATAGAGCAGTGTTTCTAGAATAGAGCAGTGTTTCTAGAATAGAGCAGTGTTTCTAGAATAGAGCAGTGTTTCTAGAATAGAGCAGTGTTTCTAGAATAGAGCAGTGTTTCTAGAATAGAGCAGTGTTTCTAGAATAGAGCAGTGTTTCTAGAATAGAGCAGTGTTTCTTAATCCTGATCGTTAGTAGAATAGAGCAGTGTTTCTTAATCCTGATCGTTAGTAGAATAGAGCAGTGTTTCTTAATCCTGATCGTTAGTAGAATAGAGCAGTGTTTCTTAATCCTGATCGTTAGTAGAATAGAGCAGTGTTTCTTAATCCTGATCGTTAGTAGAATAGAGCAGTGTTTCTTAATCCTGATCGTTAGTAGAATAGAGCAGTGTTTCTTAATCCTGATCGTTAGTAGAATAGAGCAGTGTTTCTTAATCCTGATCGTTAGTAGAATAGAGCAGTGTTTCTTAATCCTGATCGTTAGTAGAATAGAGCAGTGTTTCTTAATCCTGATCATTAGTAGAATAGAGCAGTGTTTCTTAATCCTGATCATTAGAATAGAGCAGTGTTTCTTAATCCTGATCGTTAGTAGAATAGAGCAGTGTTTCTTAATCCTGATCGTTAGTAGAATAGAGCAGTGTTTCTTAATCCTGATCGTTAGTAGAATAGAGCAGTGTTTCTTAATCCTGATCGTTAGTAGAATAGAGCAGTGTTTCTTAATCCTGATCGTTAGTAGAATAGAGCAGTGTTTCTTAATCCTGATCGTTAGTAGAATAGAGCAGTGTTTCTTAATCCTGATCGTTAGTAGAATAGAGCAGTGTTTCTTAATCCTGATCGTTAGTAGAATAGAGCAGTGTTTCTTAATCCTGATCATTAGAATAGAGCAGTGTTTCTTAATCCTGATCGTTAGTAGAATAGAGCAGTGTTTCTTAATCCTGATCATTAGAATAGAGCAGTGTTTCTTAATCCTGATCATTAGAATAGAGCAGTGTTTCTTAATCCTGATCATTAGAATAGAGCAGTGTTTCTTAATCCTGATCGTTAGTAGAATAGAGCAGTGTTTCTTAATCCTGATCATTAGAATAGAGCAGTGTTTCTTAATCCTGATCATTAGAATAGAGCAGTGTTTCTTAATCCTGATCATTAGAATAGAGCAGTGTTTCTTAATCCTGATCATTAGAATAGAGCAGTGTTTCTTAATCCTGATCGTTAGTAGAATAGAACAGTGTTTCTTAATCCTGATCATTAGAATAGAGCAGTGTTTCTTAATCCTGATCGTTAGTAGAATAGAGCAGTGTTTCTTAATCCTGATCGTTAGTAGAATAGAGCAGTGTTTCTTAATCCTGATCGTTAGTAGAATAGAACAGTGTTTCTTAATCCTGATCGTTAGTAGAATAGAGCAGTGTTTCTTAATCCTGATCGTTAGTAGAATAGAGCAGTGTTTCTTAATCCTGATCGTTAGTAGAATAGAGCAGTGTTTCTTAATCCTGATCGTTAGTAGAATAGAGCAGTGTTTCTTAATCCTGATCGTTAGTAGAATAGAGCAGTGTTTCTTAATCCTGATCGTTAGTAGAATAGAACAGTGTTTCTTAATCCTGATCGTTAGTAGAATAGAACAGTGTTTCTTAATCCTGATCGTTAGTAGAATAGAGCAGTGTTTCTTAATCCTGATCGTTAGTACAATAGAGCAGTGTTTCTTAATCCTGATCGTTAGTAGAATAGAGCAGTGTTTCTTAATCCTGATCGTTAGTAGAATAGAGCAGTGTTTCTTAATCCTGATCGTTAGTAGAATAGAGCAGTGTTTCTTAATCCTGATCGTTAGTAGAATAGAGCAGTGTTTCTTAATCCTGATCATTAGAATAGAGCAGTGTTTCTTAATCCTGATCGTTAGAATAGAGCAGTGTTTCTTAATCCTGATCGTTAGTAGAATAGAACAGTGTTTCTTAATCCTGACCGTTAGTAGAATAGAGCAGTGTTTCTTAATCCTGATCGTTAGTAGAATAGAGCAGTGTTTCTTAATCCTGATCGTTAGTAGAATAGAGCAGTGTTTCTTAATCCTGATCGTTAGTAGAATAGAGCAGAGTTTCTTAATCCTGATCATTAGTAGAATAGAGCAGTGTTTCTTAATCCTGATCGTTAGAATAGAGCAGTGTTTCTTAATCCTGATTGTTAGTAGAATAGAGCAGTGTTTCTTAATCCTGATAGAATAGAGCAGTGTTAAGATCATTAGTAGAATAGAGCAGTGTTTCTTAATCCTGATCGTTAGTAGAATAGAGCAGTGTTTCTTAATCCTGATCGTTAGTAGAATAGAGCAGTGTTTCTTAATCCTGATCGTTAGTTAGTAGAATAGAACAGTGTTTCTTAATCCTGATCGTTAGTAGAATAGAGCAGTGTTTCTTAATCCTGATCGTTAGTAGAATAGAGCAGTGTTTCTTAATCCTGATCGTTAGTAGAATAGAGCAGTGTTTCTTAATCCTGATCGTTAGTAGAATAGAGCAGTGTTTCTTAATCCTGATCGTTAGTAGAATAGAGCAGTGTTTCTTAATCCTGATCGTTAGTAGAATAGAACAGTGTTTCTTAATCCTGATCGTTAGTAGAATAGAACAGTGTTTCTTAATCCTGATCGTTAGTAGAATAGAGCAGTGTTTCTTAATCCTGATCGTTAGTAGAATAGAGCAGTGTTTCTTAATCCTGATCGTTAGTAGAATAGAGCAGTGTTTCTTAATCCTGATCGTTAGTAGAATAGAGCAGTGTTTCTTAATCCTGATCGTTAGTAGAATAGAGCAGTGTTTCTTAATCCTGATCGTTAGTAGAATAGAGCAGTGTTTCTTAATCCTGATCATTAGAATAGAGCAGTGTTTCTTAATCCTGATCGTTAGAATAGAGCAGTGTTTCTTAATCCTGATCGTTAGTAGAATAGAACAGTGTTTCTTAATCCTGACCGTTAGTAGAATAGAGCAGTGTTTCTTAATCCTGATCGTTAGTAGAATAGAGCAGTGTTTCTTAATCCTGATCGTTAGTAGAATAGAGCAGTGTTTCTTAATCCTGATCGTTAGTAGAATAGAGCAGAGTTTCTTAATCCTGATCATTAGTAGAATAGAGCAGTGTTTCTTAATCCTGATCGTTAGAATAGAGCAGTGTTTCTTAATCCTGATTGTTAGTAGAATAGAGCAGTGTTTCTTAATCCTGATCGTTAGTAGAATAGAGCAGTGTTTCTTAATCCTGATCGTTAGTAGAATAGAGCAGTGTTTCTTAATCCTGATCGTTAGTAGAATAGAGCAGTGTTTCTTAATCCTGATCATTAGTAGAATAGAGCAGTGTTTCTTAATCCTGATCATTAGAATAGAGCAGTGTTTCTTAATCCTGATCGTTAGTAGAATAGAACAGTGTTTCTTAATCCTGATCATTAGTAGAATAGAGCAGTGTTTCTTAATCCTGATCATTAGTAGAATAGAGCAGTGTTTCTTAATCCTGATCGTTAGTAGAATAGAGCAGTGTTTCTTAATCCTGATCGTTAGTAGAATAGAACAGTGTTTCTTAATCCTGATCGTTAGTAGAATAGAGCAGTGTTTCTTAATCCTGATCGTTAGTAGAATAGAGCAGTGTTTCTTAATCCTGATCGTTAGTAGAATAGAGCAGTGTTTCTTAATCCTGATCGTTAGAATAGAGCAGTGTTTCTTAATCCTGATCGTTAGTAGAATAGAGCAGTGTTTCTTAATCCTGATCGTTAGTAGAATAGAGCAGTGTTTCTTAATCCTGATCATTAGTAGAATAGAGCAGTGTTTCTTAATCCTGATCGTTAGTAGAATAGAACAGTGTTTATTAATCCTGATCATTAGAATAGAGCAGTGTTTCTTAATCCTGATCGTTAGTAGAATAGAGCAGTGTTTCTTAATCCTGATCATTAGTAGAATAGAGCAGTGTTTCTTAATCCTGATC